>NC_088360.1:97371891-97436891 GCF_034508935.2 Berghia stephanieae
GTATGAAACGAAATTTTGTTCCAGGTAGCCTGCTGAAAGTAAATAATACAGTGTGTCCCAAAGTCTGGAAGCAATAACAAATCGTATGATAATATCATTAGGAAATTTAGTTCGGTTCATAAAATAATTATTCAAGTTTTTAATGTTGCCACGTTTAAGATGGCAATTGAGTCAGTCAGCAAAGAAATGTTTAAAACACTTGGAGATAACTTGAGCGACGCATCAAAGAACTGATCACAAAGAACGGTGGACATTTTGAAATCCATTTAAGATGTAGCCTATGTATTTTTAAAATATCGTGAAAAATCTGCTGTCATTTTTAGAGTTATGGTTTGCGTTAAACAAAACTTGAATTATTTCCCTTTATTTTCGCAAACATTTAGTGCTTAGACGTGCTGTTTTCTTATAGGTTCCAAACTTCTGCGACACTCTGTACATGAAACGGTGTGAAGCCCATTTGGTACAAATAAAACATGGAAATGCGTTATATAATAGTGTTTCTTTATCTTTTTCAATGCCAACGTTGTATTGGAAGACACTTGAGAATTAATACTGGTGTATATAACATTGTTTTCTTTAACTTCGATTTTCATATATTGATTTTCACCTCATTCAGGGGCATTGGGATGCTATATAAAAAGGCATTCATGTTCTCTTTGCTTGGTCGTAGCATTTGGGGATCCCACCTATTTCCGTCCACATTGAGCACTGTTTTGTGTTGATTTTTTACATTCCAACACATCAGTCCCTTCTTTCGACACACTGCCATAACCACTGCTACGATCAGAATCATCAAGAGCACACCAGAACCGATCCCGAATGCCAGCAATAAGTACAAGTTCTTGTCCTCGCTGATGTCATTTTCAACTTTCTCCTCACCATAGAACGCTTGGGTCGCGAACGATTTTGAGGTGCTTTCTTCTCCCACTGCAGACAACGTTGGATTCTCCGTTGAATCATCCAACATCGGTTCTGAAGTTAAAGATTTTGTACTTTTGGCGATTTCCTGTTTGCCAGCGTTTAGTTCTATATTCAAGATCTTCTCCCACTGATCATCCGCGTCATAGTCATCAGCTGACGCAATGTCTGCAGTTGGTTTTTCGGCACGCGGTGCCGATTGTGACTGTTTCTGGGCATTTTGGTCCATCGCTTCTTGAAGAATATGGTCCCATTCATCCTTGCCAATTATTGTGGAGTCTTTGCCAATGCTTTCTCGAGTGGCTTGCACGGACGGAGCTGCTGTTGTTTGTTTTGTCAAATCTTTTGTCATGCCTAATGTACGTTCTAACAACTCTCTCCACTGGCGGTTACCAATATCATCATTATTGTCGTCGTCATCAACGCCATTCGTATTGATATTCAACTGCCGCTCCAGAAGTTTAATCCATTGTCGCTCACCAATTTTATTATTGTATTCAGAATCATTATGTTGGCCAGTTATCCCTGACTTTCCGACTCGATCAGCATGGTTAAATCGTCCATTGTCAGTCATTGCTTCTTGTAACGTGCGTTCCCATTCTGTGTCAGAAACCGTATGGCCGGAAACTGTCGAATCTGTTTGTGTTCCCTGCGTCGCAGGTGTTGGTTGCGTTTCATTGTGTTTAAGTCCATGGTTTACACCCATGGCTTCCTCTAAGACGCGTTCCCAATCATCTGCTGGGGCTGGTGATTTGACAATTGTAGACTGTGTAGTCTCACCATCTATAGGATCGCCACCTTGTTTTCCATTCCAGTCCATCGCTTCTTGCAAAATTCGTTCCCATTCTTGGTCAGACTCGTAAATGCCGTTTGGTCTCTCCGTCGTTAAATGTTTCTGTGTCTCAGTTGATGTAGGATCTGATTCTGAAGTTGAATGTTCCATATTATTGCCAAAACGGGCATGTCTTGGTGTCGATGTCGGGTTTGAGGAAGATATTGCAGAAAGTGATGGTTCTTTTGTTGTCGATGGTGAATAATTTGGTATAACAGCACTATCTGTCATAACCCGCTTCATAAAACGTTCCCATTCCTCTTCTGAAACAACATATTTGCCATCCTTCCAGTGAGATTCTGATGCCATAGTGCCATCTTTGGTAACGGTGTCAAATGGGGATTTGGTTGCGCCTGTAACCTTCACGTTTCGAGACTTAGCATTGATATCCAACGCTTTGCTTAGCTCCTGGGTCCATCCCTCTGAGTCTGTTTCCTTTTTCAAATTTGTTGCAGCAGATACGACACTTGTTGATGAGGAAGAAGGACCGCTGGCAGTTGATTGAGTGAATGTAGAAGCTGTAGTAGTGGGTGTCAAAGATTTTGCTTTCTTTGTAGATAAAACAAAATCTAATAGAGACTTCCATTGGTCATTTGATAATCTTACACCACTTTTTTGCAAATAAACCAAAAACATCTTAATATCGTCATCAATATTTGATTTGACACCAGGTGTCGCCGTAGTAGTCACGTGATTTGGTAAGGCATTCTTCATCAAACGCTCTTGAAGAAGTTTTACCCACTGACTCTCCTTCTCTGGGATTTTGCTAAGGCGGTCGTTCTTTAATTCTAAAATGGTTTCTTGCATCTTTTTGTCGTCTGAACGGATGTTTTTCCATACTCTATCCCAAATCCCATTTTCTTTCTGTTTGTCTTCAGTTAGAGCACCAAAGACCGGCAGCATGAAACCGTGGATCTGAAAAATAAAATGAAAAAAGAGAACTTTTTACTTAAATCAAGCATCATCGTCAAATGAGTTGCCAGATTATCTTAGCATTAAATGTCAAATTATTAGTCGTGGAAAAAATGCAAATTGTCTGAAAAATGTGTGATTTTGGACGTCATCCTTTGCAGCTAAGTGTAATTACAGTGGAAATAAATCTTCACTTTTTTTTTATCACGCATCCATTAAAAGTTCATCTTGTCTGCTGGCTGAGAGATAAGTATCAGTAAATATTGTAATATTTTTGTGAAATTTGAAAAGAAAAAAAAAACAAAAATCAAAGATGAATTATTACCCCTCCCAAACAATTTTTTTTTTTAATGACTATGGCAAAAACAAAGAAAAAAGAGTTAATTAGGGAAAAAAGTCATAAATACTTCAAGTTTGTTTGTTTTTTTATTTGGGATATTAAAAAGGCCAAACTAGGATACCCTGGTTTTATTTACCTAGCATTATGGAACTAATAATTCAAAAATTAGATTTACATATTTCAATCCAAACTGAAACATACCTCGCATAAAGTATATCGAATAAGTAAAAGAAAAAAAATGCAAGTCAAGTGATTACATCACATCATCATCATCATCATCATCATCATCATCATCATCATCATCATCATCATAATCATCATCATCATCGTCATCATCTCATCATCATCGTCCATCACATCATCAGCAGCATACAAATCATAGCAGCATAATAATAATAATAATAATAATAATATAATAATAATAATAAAATAATAATAATAATAATAATAATAATAATAATAATAAACATAATAATAATAATAATAATAATAATAATAATAATAATAATAATAATAATAATAAATAATAATAATAATAATAATATAATAATAATAATAATAATAATAATAATAATAATAATAATAATAAATAATAATAATATATAATAATAATAATATAATAATAATATAATAATAATAATAATAATAATAATAATAATAATATAATAATAATAATAATAATAATAATAATAATAATAATAATATATGATGATGATGATGATGATGATGATGATGATGATGATGATGATGATGATGATAATAATAATAACAAGAAGAAGAAGAAGAAGAAGAAGAAGAAGAAGAGGAAGAAGAGGAGGAGGAGGAGGAGGATGAGGAGGAGGAAGAAGAAGAAGAACAAGAACAACAATCACAATAATAATAATAATAATAATAATAATAATAATAATAATAATAATAATAATAATAATAATATAATAATAATAACAATAACAATAATAATGATATAATTAAATAATAATAATAATAATAATAATAATAATAATAATAATCGTAGTAGTGGTAATAGTAGTAGTAATGGTAGCAGTAGTAGTAGTAGTAGTAGTAGTAGTAGTAGTAGTAGTAGTAGTAGTAGCAGCACCAGCAGCAGCAACAGTAGTAGTAGTAGTAGTAGTAGTAGCAGTAGTAGTAGTAGTAGTAGTAGTAGTAGTAGTAGTAGTAGTAGTAGTAGTAGTAGTAGTAGTAGTAGTAGTAGTAGTAGTAGTAGTAGTAGTAGTAGTAGTAGTAGTAGTAGTAGTAGTAGTAGTAGTAGTAGTAGTAGTAGGAATCTGCTTTTTTCCTGTTGCCGCAGAAGTAGAAATGGTAGGCGATTGGCGATGGTGATGATGGTAATTTTATATATATATATATATATATATATATATATATATATATATATATATATATATATATATATATATATATAGGCTGCATATTGTGTATACAACTTACCATTATTAAGCAGAAAACAAGCAAAACTTTTCTCTCCATTTCTCTAAAACGGTTACTTCGGTCTCAGAAAAGTCCTCGAAATGCTGTACTTTAATATTGATCCTTCAGTCTCACAAGACGAAAATAAATGTTTATATTGATTGCTTGATGAGCCCAAATGTCGAAATACTTAATTTATCTGCCTGACAACCTAAGCAACAAATAATATAAGCTTTCCCAGTGACGAACTTATGTACGTAGCTTATGTATCCTGTATGCTATCTGATATACTTCGGTTCAACTCTCTTCTTTTATAGAAACTGCGGCCACTTCGAATAATTTTTAAAAAATGATATTGTTACTGAGAGTACTATTAAAAGAACGGTAGTCGAGTGTGGAAGCCCCGAAATTTTTATCCTGGTTTTATATGCTGACTCTCACCATTGGTTGATTTATTGTGACGTCAAAATCGTGACCGTAAGCGAAACGACAGGTTTGGTTTGCTGCTCCCCGTATCATGAAAATTTCTAATTTAGGAAGCAAGCAGCTGGCCTGTTATTTGAATATCGATAACTCCCGATGTTGACATATCGGGAATCCCCATAAAAAGGTCACGACTAATGATAAAAATGTAACTGTTCACCGACTGATTACTGGGGACAAAACATTTTGTTAATCATTCCTTAGAATCCCATTAGTTAGAACTTTGTAATAAAAAGATAATTGATCCATTTTTTTGTATACATCACCGAAACGATAACCCAAACAGGTTAACCTTTCACTTTTTTATATATCTGTAACCGGAATTCTATTTTAAGCTCGTGGAAATTCCAATTTAATTCCTCGCCTGGAAGCAATGTGATCAAGGATAATCACTTCTCGAGTCTTGTGCATAGATTTATATATAGTATGCCTATGGTTTGATGTTATCCTATTTATGCTATGCATGTAAGTAAAATACTCACAACACCCGCCACAAAACTATGTGTAACCTTAAACGTTTATTGTCTGATTGATAGAATTTAGTGAGAACCCTATCATGGTTGTTTAAAGATAATAAAAAGAGCTGAGTGACGTCAATTTCGTTCCGTCAATTCAAACCGAAGGCCGTACGACTCTATTTCGGGGGATGCTAGTTTTTACTCCACGATTATTTTCTCCCTTTATTACCTAACTTGTATAACTCAAGATTTGCCCATTCTTATCAAGAAAGCAGTAACAGCACATGTGTATATTATTAGCTTTGTCACGCTTGTGTCATTGATTAGCCTGCCACGCGCTTAACTCTTTAATAGCTAAATGGGCTTCAGCCCCACCGTACTCTCAGGCTCGATCCCTAACAGGGTTCAGTTACGAAATACATTAATATTAATTTTCTTTTGCAAACCAACAATATCTCTCATGAAAAGTCAGTCTCGTCAACTAATCTTTCCCATCTTGCTCTTGTATAATATACCATAGATGGTGGTAACATTAATTCTATCGAATAAATGGGCTGTTCGTCGAAACCCCTTTCCCCACGCGAACTCCAGACAAAGTGGGAAAGAGAGATAGGTCACATCTATAAATAGCAAGTGACGAATATTGGTGAGAAGAAAAAAAAACAAAACAGAATGCGAAGGCAGTTTCCTTTGCGTCCGTGGGGCTATGCCATAGATTATAGATTGACCTTTAGCATCGCTAATAAAGGAAGTTTTTCTCTCTTTAGCCAGCCGACACCTCCGCCACTCTGCCGTCATAATAATATGGTAAAAGGACGTAAACAAAAATTATGAGCTGTTCACGTGACAATATTGTTTTTATTTCTGGTTGGTAAGAACAAAAAAAAAAAAAAAAAAAGGGGGTGGGGGTAGACAGAGTACATGGCTTTGAAGGGAGGTCCCGGGTGTGAGTTGTTTTTTGTTGTTGCCAAGATGAGGGTCATTTAAATCGACCGATATTTGAAGGACGAGTTTTCTGGACACATTTAAAAAATGGGTTTTTCCAGAGTACACTGCCGTTTTATTAAAGAACACAGTATGTGCTATTTGGTTAACATTGCATATACTGTGTTTTTAAAACCAACGGCAGTACCCGTGAGCTCTTATTTTGTGTGTCCTTTGTAGTTAGATTCATTGCAAGTTATTTTTGTAAAAAGTCAAGCCTTGGCAATTTATTCTTATTAGTGTGATCAGTTTTTATCTAAATAATTATGCTTTAGATTATAATTTCGGTCCCATTGTTAATAAGAATCATACTGACTTTGATGTTCTTGTGCTCGCACTGAAAAAATGGCCCTTTTAAAAAAATGTGTTGGTTTTTATTTTGGTTTTGTTAAAGCTTAGAAGTTATGAATTACGCTGACAACTTACAAACACCCATAAATTCTTCAGACAGAGAAGATAAGCTTTCAATTTAGGGACTAGGTCCCAACCAAATACGGGATTATTTGTTTTATAAAATGAATAGAAATAAAAATACACCATTCAACAAGAACTTGTACGATCGCTCACAGTCAATATTAATAGAGAAAAAGTGCCCTATTTACTTTATTCGGAGACCATATTTTAACTTCAAATTGGCACAGCCGACTGGTAAGTCATAGCGCTGTAATACAATCAGTTTAACACTATGGTCTATACTAGTAATTACTATTTCTTTTAATAAGTTATTATACACGCCAGGACCAGGAAAAAAAAACAATCTCAATTCAGAACAAAGACAGCAACATGGAAAAGAAAAACATGTGGGGGGATAGAAGACATAGCGAGTGAGCTCTCCTCTGCCCATCGTGGGAGGTCAAGAAGACCCCACACAGTTATGCATCGTGGGAGGTCAAGACGACCCCACCCAGTTATGCCACTTTCCTTGCTTGATATTGCTAACTAGCGCTCAAGACATACAATGGCAAGAATGTTGTTTTTGTTTGTTTTCAAGGGTTTTACGGCATTTGCAACACATTTAGGTCATATCAGCGCCAGTAAAAAGGAAGAAAATGAGATAGTAAAAAGTTATAGAATTACAATTAAAGCACCCAAGAATAAGGAAGACAAAGGGGAATTGGTTCAAATAGGGAACAGATGAAGATTCCAAGAGCACACTATCAGTGTACTGAGTTTGAGATCACCTAAAAGTCTCATCCAGACACAAGCACAGGTCTCCATTAAGAGGAATACACTCAATACAAGAAAATTGATCAATCAATATGTACACACTCACACAAAAGAAGAAAAAGACAAAACAAAACAGTTATATATAATCATCTTTATTCATCATGCACATTGATATAATAATAATAATATATTATTTACACAAACAACCAGCCTTCTACTTACAATACAGTACATCGATACATAACTCATCAACTCCTTTCATTTGTTTCCCCAATTGCTATACAAAAAAAACACCCAAAAAACAACCCAACCCCGACTACTGTAATATCTCGTCAATCTCATTTTAATGAAATTTGACTTGACTCTTCATAATTACATTGACGAGAAATGCAGCAAAGTGGCAGAAAAAAATAAATAATTATAATGCTTTTAAAAACCCCAAAAAACCATCATATAATCTGAATTGTGACAACCTTATATATATACGAGGGCTCTTTCATAATTAACCGAAAAATGCCTGTAAAATCCGCGTTTTTTATGCTATCAACAAAATTCTTGCACGTGTTCATACCTTGACTCGTCCTTCATTTCTCTACGTAACAGCCAAGTCTGTCTACACACTTCTGCTAACGCCGCACCATGGAATAAATACCCTCTCGGAAGAAATTTCCGTCAAGGTTTTGTAGCCATTTCCGCACATGGTCAACAAGCTCTTCGTCGACATCAAAGCGCTTTCCTGCCAGCCACGTTTCAGTGGCCCAAAGAGGTGATATTCAGATGGTGCGAGGTCTGGACTGTGTGGTGGGTGTGGCAAAATCTCCCATCCATATTTCTCTAGCCAACCTTGCGTCACTCGTGCTGTGTGGGGTGTAGCGTTGTCGTGTTGCAACATGACCCCGTTGGTCAACTGCCCTGGGCGCTTTCTGCGAATGGCCTCCCTAAGCTTGTCAAGAGTTTGGCAGTACCTTGCAGCATTGATTGTTTCTCCAGGTTGTAAGGTTTCGAACAGAATAACACCACGACTGTCCCAGAAAACAGTTCCCATTATTTTCTTTGCTGACCGCATGACTTTGAATTTCTTCGCGACAGGTGAGGATGGATGTTTCCATGTCATCGAATCTTGCTTTGTTTCTGGGGTGCAATGGTGCAACCAAGTCTCATCACCGGTGACTATGCTGTCAAGAAAAGTCACATCGTACCCTATAAAGTTCTCCGCCGGCGTTGGCAGTATGCCCGTGAACCCTGCGTGAGCTCTTGCTTCTTCTCAAAAGTTCCCTGCAGATGTCCAATCTTTGTTCTTTATGATTGTCTGTCAATTGCTTAGGAACCCATCTTGCGCTGACTTTTCTGTAGCCAAGTTCATCAAATACAATTCTATGGGCAGAAGTTTCCGAAATTTCAAGACTGCTTGCGATTTCATGAAGTTTCAACCTCCTGTCTTGACGAATAAGCTCATCAACTCGCTTCACATTGTCTTCTGACGTCGCAGTTATCGAACGCCCTCTCCCTTCCTTGTCTGTCAAGTCGGAATGGCCGGCTTCAAACAAATTACACCAGTGATAGACTTGTGTACGGCTTATAACATGCTCACCATATACACTCTGAAGTTCTTTATGAATTTCGGTAGGATTCAGACTTTTGGCGTTCAAAAAACGTATGACAGCTCTGATTTCTTCCTTTGACCAAGTTTCAAGGTGGGCCGCCATCTTTAATATCGTCTAGAAATTCATTGTGCAAAATGATGCACTTCATAATTTCTGGGAATATCCGTAAGGAAATAAGGAATATCATGTCGTTTACAGAATTAAAAAATCTCCACTGGTTGCTGAGCAATGGGCATTTTTCGGTTATTTCTGAAAGAGCCCTCGTATATATATATATATATATATATATATATATATATATATATATATATATATATATAATATATAACTACAGCCAAATGGACGGTCGTTTTGGATCATTGAATTAATACAAATAAAATTTAAGCATCCAATTCCAATTGAAACATGTCAGGACGGCGGCACAAACACTATAATGTTATGCTACGAGGAGTGGCCATTTGATTTTGATTTTTTTTATATTGGTGCCTACACATTATTTTACCAGTATTATATCATTTTAAACTAGTTTTGATTCAAATTGGAATCAATTCAAATTTTACACATTACTCATTCAAATCTTTAATTCACAGAATTAATTTTTTTTCTCTTTTTCTATTGTAATCGACCACCTTACCTCAAGCTTGTAACCCCTCCATAACTTATTATTCATAACGCTATGCTTACATTCCACATTTATTATAATGCTAGTTAATAGTTCAAAGACCAATGGACATAATCTACATAACTTACCAACATCCAGCAGATCAAACTCCCTATCACAATCTTAACAGGCTTTCATTTTTATTTCCTATACTTATTTGTTTTTGTTTTTAAAGGTTTTACGACGCTTGCAACACATTAAGGTCATATCAGCGCCAGTACAAAGGAGGAAAATGGGATAGAAAAATGTTCTAGAATTACAATTAAAGTACCCAAGAAAAAGGAAGACAAAGAGGAATTAGTTCAAATACGGAATAGATATAGATTCCAAGAGCACACTATCAGTGTACTTAGTTGGAGATCGCCTTAAAGTCTCATCCTAACACAAGCACAGTTCCCCACTAAAAATAAACTCGAGCCTTTATATAGCTCAATATCCACTTAATGTTGTCAAAGCGCTTTACAACAGCAACATGTCACATGTAGAATGAGACATGAGGCCTGTTAGGTGATTTTACAATTTTTTCCCGACAGAGACAATGCTGTTAATGGCCAGGTTCTCATTTTACACCCGAGTACGGTGAGAGAATGTGAGTAAAGAGTCTTTTCCAAGGACTCAACTATGCGCTGAGTGAGGCTCGAACTCGGGACCTTCCGATCCGAAAGTAACGGTCATACCACTAGACCACATAGTCCCACTAAGAGGAATACAGTCAAATGTTTACAAATCATATATATGTAAAATAACAATAATAATAAAGCAATGCATAACAGAGACATAATTTACAAGACAAAAAATATCATCTCCCTAAAACTCTTAACTATGCATTTGACTGTTTCCCTCCCAGCCAGGGCCAGGACAAAACCAAGTAATCTCAATCCAAGACAAAGACAGAAAGCAAGTTGGAAAACAGATATATGGGGATAGAAGACAACGTAAGTGCCTCCCTGCCCACTATGGGAGGTAAGGAACCCCACCCAGTCTCAAAACAAATAATAATAATAACCTTATGCGCACAACATTAAAAAAAAAAAAAAAAGGGAAAGAAAAGAAATAAAGAAAAGAAAATGATTCCATTTACAACTTGTGTACACAACTTATCTCGCCAAGTTTAACTTCAATTTCAATTCACTGCTTTTTTTTTCTTTTTGGAAGAAAAATGGGCAATGTCACAGGCTTCTGCCAGCACCATGTAATTTATATAACGAGCAAAAAAAAAAAAAAAAAAGACCCCAAAAAACAAAACAAATAAAAACCCATTCTGACCTTGAAAAATGAAAAAGAATAAGGGGAGATTTCCAACATGCGACTATGTGGACAAATTTAAAGAATACTAAAATACCCCATTCCACTTGTGATGAAATGTGAGGGCAAACAGCGAGGGATAAGGTTTAAAATAACAACATAAGAACGTAATGATATTATTATTGAAAACTTACCACCAAAATTATTAAAAATTTATGAACCCACTTACAGTACACCTTGTTTAATTTTTTTTCTTCGGAAATGCACAGAAATAAACAGCTGACATGGTGCAGGATGGGGTTTGATTTTTTAAGTTTTCTTATATATTAATACATTGTGCTGGTAGGCAGTGAGATGGTAAGTTTTCATTGTGGTTCTTCTTTAATATATTATATATATATATTATATATATAAAACAATATTTTGGAAGTTTGTGTGACAAAGCTTTTTAACACCCAAACAATCTGCTTTAATTGGAGGGAGCCTTAGGTTAAAACACAATTTACCATTATTATTTTTGTCGCAATCATTCTTTATAATATTATAAACACTCCTTCTTAGAAAAGAAAAAGGGTGAAGGTTTGGATAAAAACAATTTTTAGGGATGTCTAAACAGATGGAGTCTAAGACGTTTGATAAAAGTCAAAGATGGAGATAGATAAGATTTAGATACAAATAAATTCGGCGGCTTGCCAAAAACACCCAATTTTCCAAAAATAAATTGTATATTTTGAATTGGCACAATTTTAAAATAAATTCATAAATTACATAACAGTTGGCACTATTGTAGACCCTTCACCTAGATATTGATGTTGAAAGACATCTTTTCAACTTCTCTATAACTTCATATGATATTAATCATTAAATTATACAGTGGAATCCTAATAAAGCCAAAAAGATTAGTTGACTTTAAGCAAGATTGACTTTCTCTATTATAAATGGAAAGAACAGAAAATTTGGGACCAAAATGAGGTGTTGACTTTTATCAGAAGTGAATTTTGATGTGGATTCCACTGTAATAGAAAATGAATCAAATGACCACGAACAATAAGTTTTGTCACACAAGCCACCATTACTCTCCCTATTATCTGGACAACATACACATTGAAATGTTAAAAATTGTATTTAAAAAATTGTGAAAGAGGGGGGGGGGGGGGGGGGGGGGGGGGGGTAGAGAATCATTATTATAAATAATGAACAAATAGTGTAAATGGTAGTGGAATGGAAGTGATCTGAGAGTCAGGAAAGAGGAGGCAATAAGATTACATAAACATACATGGAAAAACACATCGAAAAAAGGACGGAGGAGGGTACGATTGGAATTGATGGTGGGGTGAAATTGTAAAAAAAAAAAAAAAGAGAGAGAGGGGAGAGAGAGAGAGAGAGAGAGAGAGAGAGAGAGAGAGAGAGAGGAGAGAGAGAGAGAGAGAGAGAGAGAGGAGAGAGAGAGAGAGAGAGAGAAAGAGAGAGAGAGAGAGATTTTTTTTGTTTGTTTGTTGCTTTAGGTCTCTTCCAACACAATTGAGGTTATATGAGAGACCGCTGAAACAAAAAAAACAAGCAATCTAACAAAAATAGTACAAATGTCAATCAAAAGCATAACCTAAAGATATCATAAGCTAAATTATAAATAACCAAGAACAAACAGGCAGAGGATTTACAGGAAAAAAAATATCCCCTGTCAAAAATACAATCACAAACCAAAGAAGCAGGATAGGCTAGTAAAGAGAAGAAGAAACGACATCACTATCAGATCGTACACCCATGCGAACATCATAGGTATATGATTCAGGGGTGATGCTCCCATCCAACCACCCGCCGGAGAGAGAGAGAGAAATACACACACCACAAAAAGGGTAAAAACGAGTCACGAGACAGTGGCCAGCCAAGAAGAGTATGAATACTACTACTCCTTATTTATTCTTCTATAACAATCAACTTCAACAAACTTTCATCCACGTCTTTGCATATTAAAGTAATACATTCAGTTGTATAAAAACCATTATTACTTATCATGTAACTTGGGATTATAAACAAACAGGCACTCATATATATTTTCATGGCACATCTTTGTGGTACTTGTAGAATGATTTGCTTGCACAATAAATTGGTAAAAATTACGGGGGGACTTATGTATAAGTAAATATAACAATATACATAGGAAATCAATAATTGTACAAGCAAAAATCTAAAATAGGTGCAATAACACCTACACTATTTTATTCATCCTATTGTTTATTCTATTCTGAAAGAAATTCAATCAATATTGCCTAAGAATTTAATTTAATCCAATAGCCGTACACGAGAATAGTGAGCATTCCTTGATGAAATGACAGTTACAAAGGAGATATTGAAAAAAAAAAAAAAAAAAAAAAAATTATTAAAAATTGAAATCCGTTGGTGATGACAGAGATAAATACAACTGATTCATTGGCATACACTACAGTCATTTCAATGTTTTCTCACTACAAATATGTGCAAAAAGTCAAGGACAATGAATTGGGGGCTGATAAAAAAAAAGACACTCAAAATGGCAAGTATCTTATGATGAATCGATAATAGAAAAATAGTCAACGAGTCCATGAGGAATTTGGAATGGAGAGCATTAAAATTTTAAAAGATGCATTTATAGTTTTGTCTACAAGATGGGGAGGACATGCCTGAAAAAACATATTTGAGTTGGTATTAAATTAAAGCCAAAGATATGTAAACATTTGTGAAATTCTTAAGAAAATGACAAAATGATTGTACGCACTGGACAAAACAATCAACATACAACAGGAAGAATAATAATTTTATTTGAAAAAAACAGGGAGAAGAAGAACAGGAGATCCATAGCATGACATAATAAAACTGATATGATAAATATGAAACAGCATCATGGACGAATGTACATATATATATATAATTATATGTACAATATATTATGATATTATATTATACAATAATGACATGGTCGGAATGAGAAATGGTTTTGTGTCATAGAGAATATGAATATTCATGCCTGTCAAAATAGAGAACAAAGTAAATTACTTAATGTCATTTAAAAAAAAAACACAAAACATATCAGATTTGTTTAAGCGTACAAACAAGATTTACAACAGAATTCAGTCACAGTAACAAGAAAGATCATGAAACACAGTTCCCAAATTGTCAACCTGTGTATTTGAATTGAATATATGATTAGGAGTTTTGTGATCAACGAAAGACATGCTATTATGTCATCACTGCAAGCCGGAGGAAGAAGGCTTTTTTTATATCTTCAAACAATCCCTCATTCATATGGTGAATTGATGAAGGAAATGATCAGTTAGAAACCAACGAGAGAGAGAGAGAGAGAGAGAGAGAGAGAGAGAGAGAGAGAGAGAGAGAGAGAGAGAGAGAGAGAGAGAGAGAGAGAGAGAGAGAGAGAGAGAGAGAGAGAGAGAGAGAGAGAGAGAGAGAGAGAAAGAGGTGGGGGCACGCTAAACTTAACTAAAGGTAAGACACAATTGATATTTGGCTTTCATTCATTAAAGCTATTTGTCAATGCTTCATTTCGAATATAACAAAACTCCTGATCTTTTGTCCCTCCATTTGTTTGCCTTTAATGCCCTCTGACAATTTCCTCATTTGATAAAAGAAAAGTGTTTTGGATGGATGAATAAATAAATAAAAATACAACAAAAACAAAACTTTGATAAAAATTTGGGGACCTAAAAGAAAAAGAAAGAACAAACATACAAATACCAGGAAAGAAATATTCAGTGGGGGTGGAAGGAGGCTGCAAACACTGTATTATTTTTAATACATTTCCTTTCTACAGCATGGATGTCTACCCTATTCATGGAATAATATGTAATATTTATCTTTAACATGACAATCATCATAAGTGCACAATGAAAGAATTGAAATAATCTCAGTTATTATAGATCTATTTCTTTTGTACTCTTTTTTTTTGGGGGGGGGGGGAAGCTTTTAACAAAATGCAAAACGATGACCAGCAGTTGGAATAAATAGAAATAGATAAAATCAAATGTCTAGCTCCTCTTTAAATTAAAAATCATATACGACCCATCATGTCAAAGCAGTATTAAAATACAGTACACAAGAGTTAGAAAGAAACTAGAAAATTGAAAACGATCAGATATATGAAATATTGCTTTTTCGCACATAAAGAAACAATATCATTTCTCCTCAATAAAACGAAGAAGTGTATCCCAAGAAGTCTTATCATATTTTGGTTACAGATTCAACTCTTCAGCATTGAAATCACCTGGGCATAATACCAGTCTGAGAAGGCGGGTCACATATCAGGATGCCATTTTATTTGAATTTGAATGTCATAATGTCACTAGCACACAATTAGACAAAGGCTAGAGCAGCCGCAGTTAAAAACTATCCAAAAAAAAAACAACAAAAAAAAAAAAAAAAACCCAACAAGATTACACTCACCCCCAGATCAAACCTCCATTGTGATCATAATCATAAATGCAAAGAGAGTTTTAAAATTGGTTTTGGTTTTGGCCAGGTAAATAAATACTAAACATTAGCCATGGAATTATAAGGTAATCATGATGAGTCAACAAATGTAAGAATATTTAGTGCACCATTCAATACTGTATCAGTAGATTCTTTTTAAAAAAAACAAAAAGAAACATGAGAAGTATTATGAAACATATAAATGTATATAAATATATTTCTCTTATTTGAACAAAACTAACCTGAATGAAATGTGTGAATGAATGATTGCTTTTTCAACAAGTTTTTAATAAATTAAGTGTCTGAGAGTTGGCAACGATGAAGATGAAGATGATAATGACGTAGATTTCCTTGTGGCCACTGGTTCAAAAAAAATGCTGGGTAAATCATCAACGTTATTAACAATGTCATCCTGCACTATCTCACACTGTCTCTTTCATTCGGAGATGCTTGGGATGCTGAGCAAAGGAGAGAGAGAAAGAAAAAAAATAGTTAAACAAATGATCTATAGGCAATGCATGGTAAACGTGTAAAACAAAAACAACAAAACTTACAGGCTCTGGTACAGCAAGAGACTCCTCTCTGTGTACTAATTAATTATTCTTAAATATACAACGTCCTCAAAAGTTTAACAACTGCGATCGATATTCTTGAACAAAACATCATTAAAAATTTAACACCTAGAATCAATGTTCTTAACCAGAGAACATTTTCCAAATTTAACAAGTAGAGTCTAAGATAAACTTCAATATTCAGGAGTTTATATGGATTACCTCATATGGTCTCGATTTTATTATAATTTCTTTTTCTTTTTATTGTTGATAACAACAACTGATGATTCTAATATGATTCAAAGCATTGACACCAACTGATCAAAAAATTCCTTTGCTTTCAGAGAAACTGTTCACAGCTAGCAGAAATGGTCTTGTTTTAATTTGGGATGTAAAGGGTTACTCTTAAATTATCAATTCTTAAACTTTTTTTAAAAACACTTCTTACGATGTCAATTTCTGACAAATCTTGAATTGAGGTTGTATTGAATTTCATATTGAATTGGTATCAGGGCTTTTCTATTTTCTGTTGTGGAAAGGGGAAAATACATATTTCCTGATATGAAATGGCAGAAAAGCACAGCCAATTTGTATTCTATGTCACGCTATTCCTGTGTGCTAAATATTAACTTTGCAAATCTAGCAAACAAACAAGTTTATTCATACGAATATCTACATACTTTGCGACCTAGAGAAAGGCAAGTGAGTTTTACAATACATTAAGATTAGAAATTGAAAATATGAGCCCCCCCCCCCCCCCCCCTTCTTATAATGATTTTCTTTTCTCATCAATAAAATGAGTGGGGTGGGGGCTCAGTAAACACGAATCTTAATTTTAATAAAATATATCAAGGAGTGACAAACTTATCTTAAGATGACTTATCAAAGAGTTAAATGCACTTACAATTATACCAAAATTAATTATGAAAATGCTCCTCTTAAAATGGTACTGAAATCAGCAATCCAATAATTATAATGAACTGAAGCAAAAGGGATGAAAAATATAAGACAAAGAAATAAGTCACTTTCAGAGGCTAATAGCTTCACCTAATAATTCAACAAATACAATGTAACAGACAATCTATGAAAGTACTCACATTCTCGTTCTTTCCTTCTAATACGTTTCCGACGCCTGTCTATACTGGCTACCTCGGACTTGAGATTCATATATATGGACTTGATCTCCTTCATCTTGGCAATCAAGAAATTGCATCTTTCCTCACCTTCCAAATACTCTCCGAGGTCTGAAAAGACAAATCACATGACATGAAATAAGCAATGAAACAAACAGTCCAAATATATTAATTTTAAAAATAGTAATATACAAAAACGAATATACTAAACATGAAACGTTTCAGGTTTGGGCTCAGTAAACACGAGATGTGACGAAGACTTATCTTTGTGGATTTTAAGTGATATATTTACATTTAAACTGTTTTTGTTATTGACTGAAGAAGAGTTTTGAGCCCAAGATGTTCTGTGTTAACAATTTACTATTTAACTAGTTATTTTTGTGTAGTTTAATTAAGACATATATCTAATTCAGAGCAGAAGTGCCATACTTCTCTAACAATTTAAAAAATCAGAATAGATGTTCTGTGTTAACAATTTACTATTTAACTAGTTATTTTTGTGTAGTTTAATTAAGACATCTATATATAATTCAGAGCTGACGTGTCATACTGCTCTAACAATTTAAAAAATCAGAATAAAGACCTTGCCCTCACTCTGGTCCTTGAAACTCTATAAAAACTTATCCTCATAACCAAATTAGAATGCTGACTGTCATTTTCTGATACTTTATCAAGCACGTGAACAATTTTTATTGGTCTAACCATAACCTCTACTATGTTGTACATACCACTCCACTCTCCTCCTCCTCCCCACCCCCCAAAGAAAAAAACATAACAACCTTTGAAATTGAAATATTTGTCCCGTTTTGTTTGCCTTTGTCAAATTAATTTTAAACTAAAAAACAAAAACAAAACAATAAAAATCCCACAAAACATAACCAAACATGCAAACAAACAAACAATTAACTACCACCAATACAAAAGACGTAATGAAGTCAATTCAGCCCACCTGCATTGAAATTATATTTGGATGGCCTGGGTGACTTGGTTAGGTCGGCAAGACGAGATAAGGGGGATTCTGTGTACTGATTGGATGACGATGACACGTGAGAGTCTGAAACTCTAGTCTGGTATGAAACACTGTCTGTGTTCACGTCTGAAAGAGTAAAACAAGCCATAATTATTATGAAAATAAAGAAAAAGAATAATTTAATGATGTTGAAAATAATAATGACAATAACAATAATAACGCAAAAATAAAAGAGATGAAGAACTGATGTTAATTGCTGAGAACGTTTCAAAACGCTGAGGAAAATCAATGAACAATCAAGCAAACTACATTTATGACAGTACTCTGAAACACATTGATGACAATTACATAATGAAATCAACCTAAAGCCTTGTAACCGAAATGCAGTCTTTGGTTTCAACCATTTTGAAAATCAAAGACATTTAATCCAACCTTGTACGAACTGAAAAAAAAAACCAGTTCAAAGAACATATAACATTTTTTTAAAAGCCAAATCAGCAAAGCGAAAAATATGGCAACTGATCGTGACCAGCACGGAAATCCTGACCAAGAAAGAAAAAACAAAACAATAAGTGCTTAATGGATGGTATGGAATCACTTTTGACATAAATTCAACCTCAAAGAAAATCTCATTACAAATGTAATTTTAAGACAAACACAAATATATACTTCTTTTTAATTTCAAAATACTGTGGGGGAGGAAAAAACCAAAAAGACATGTAAAACCATTATGATGTAAACAAACTTACATTTTGGGGACTTTTTAGCTGTCCGACTGCGTGTCCCATGGACACGTTTCTTCTTCTTGGCTGCAGACGAAAGAGCAGGAGGATCCTCTGCCGGCTTCCTCTTTCTGGACTGGACCACTTCCTGTTCTGTACCACTGCTTTCCGAGCCCTGATTAGTCGTTAAGGCAGAATCCAAATTGTCATTTGATGTGGTGCTACCGACATCGTTATCTTCTGACGGAGACTCACTATTTGATTTGGCTGGAGCTATGTTTGATGATGGAGGGAGAGAGATTGATGAGGATGATGACAACGATCCATCTTTGAGTGATTCAGATTTTAATGCAAGATCATCTGAACAAGGTGAAGCCATGCAGGTTTGCCGCTGGGAGGATGGAGCGCAACCTTCTCCTTCCTCGTGCTCTGGAGTTGTTGGGGGTGTGTTTTCATAGTGAGCGCTGGAGGTTTTTTCTTCACCACTCACCTGTGGCACAAATGACTGAGTATTATCAGTGGCACTTTCTTCGTTGTTTTCAATGTCAAAATTATGCTCATTGGTCTCATCTATGTCAACTGCATTAGATGAACTAAGAACGTCATTGGTACATTGCTTTGACCTTGAAGTCAACATCCTTACATTTTCCAAGAGAGACTGATTATGAAGGACAGATTTTCCCTTAGAACCCTCCACATTTAAAGCCTCCACTGTATCTTGTGAATCCCTTAAACCTCCACGTCGTCTCTCTGCTTTTGCAGCTCGACCCAAGTCCCTCTTGTCACTCTCAGAGACTCGCTTTAACCTTCGTTTCTTTGGTGTGGGTTTACTCAATTCTCTATCAGAAGAATCTTCCCTCAAGGAATGTTTGACAGCTTCTACTACAGTATTTACACTTGATTCATACTGCTCTATCACTTCTGTCTTTGGCTGCTCAGAGCTGGTGACCTCTCTCCTCTTACGACCTTTTTTCTTCTGACTTTGCTTCTCAGACAACCTATCATCCTCAGTCACACTAGATTCAGCTGTAATAGAAATACTCTCAACGACAGGCTGACTAGAACCGGATGCATCGTCTGACTTGGGTTCAGTCACAAACTGAGGACTATTGACTTTCTTTTTAGCTTTCTTTCTCACTTTCTTCTTCTCTTTGTCCATTACATCTCCTGCAACAGGAGTGCTTTCTTTAGATCCGGATGTTGTTTGCTCAGCAGCACCAATATCCCATTTTTTAGATATCTCTGGCTGCCATTGAGATTCAACCTCAGTTTCATCGAAATCATAAGGGGACGGTGATGATTTTACAGCTGGCAACTCTGGCGAAATCATGATCGGCTCAAGAGTGGGGATTTCTGTGGAAGTGTTGGAAGCATCAGAAGAAAAGGATTTCCCCAATTTCTTTGCTTCCTTACCAGACTCTTTCCTTCGACCTTTGCCCAGTCTAGCTCGGTCACTGTCAATGCTGTCAACTTTTTTCAAAACTGGGATGCTCTGATCAGAGGAATTTTCTCCCTTGTCTTCCTCACTCCTCTCCTGCTCGTCAAGACTTTTGTCTTCACTCTTTGACTCCCCTTCTTCCTGTTTCGATGACATTTGAGACGAATCTTCCTCGTCTTGAATAGAGTCATCAGTCTTTGCCGACATATCTTCTTTATCATCATTTACTTCCTTTTCACTTTCAGGATTAAACAAACCACTGCCACTGCTACTAACAAGCTCTACTTTGCTGTCATCATTATCATTGGAATCATTTTCTCCCTCCTCTATCTCTAATGCAGACACAATCTCATTGTCAGCACTCTTGACTTCAGCCATCATGACACAGGCCTTCTCCACCTTGCTACTAGCAGCGGACGTATCCTCCATATCTTGACTACCTGATTCACTGCCTGCACTCTCCTCTTCTTCCATCTTTATATCCTCCATTGATTCACTCTCTTCTTTCACTTCCTCCTGCTTCACTTCTATCTTTTCCTCAGATTCCTCTTTGACATTCTCCTCTGTATCATCAACTCCACCTATTTCTGTTTTCAGCTTCGCATCCAATGCTTCTTCTGTCTCTTCTCCATCATCTTCAAGACTTGTGTCCATTTCATTCTTCTGATGAGCCTCATCCTCATCATCTTCTTCATCTTCCACATCAACCAAATGGTTGTCTTCTTCACACTCATCTTTGACTTCTGATCCTGGTGGTTCTTGTGGTGCTGAAGCATCATCTTCTGCTGTTTGCTGGTTATCTAAAAATTGAAAAGTTAAAGGAACATTAAAATATCTCAATACGACATACATTAATTAAGATTCATTATCAATGTTAAAAATTAGGAAAACTTATCGGTCTACCAGTTAACCTCAAACAGAGTCTAAAATAAAAAATTATATCATAACTAGGTGATAATATGTATTTCAATTTAACACATTCTTTCCAAGCACATGATATCACAACTTTGTATAAGTATTCTATGCCATTCTCATGCCGTATGATAGAAATTTTTGGTTATTGCAACCTGGAGGTAAATTAGACTGATGAAATTTAAACAAAATTGATCACACTTAATTAGTGATCTAGAGAGAGAGAGAGAGAGAGAGAGAGAGATGAGAGAGAGAGAGAGAGAGAGAGAGAGAGAGAGAGAGAGAGAGAGAGAGAGAGAGAGAGAGAGAAACCAAAAAAAACCTGGAAACTGACATTTTGTGTATCTGCATACTGGACATGAAAATTCGTACAAATTTTGTACAGTTTGGCATCTCAGCTTGTGATGCCTGGCTCCACGGAAAATATAACTAAAAGCAAGACCAAATCAATTATATTTAAATAAATAAAAAATAAATCATTCACTAATTCATAATAAAGATTGATACAATATGTTGTAATTACCTTCCCCCTTTCCACTACCAGAATCTGCTACAACTGATCTACGTCTAGTTGCTCTTTTGTCTGTGAAATAATAAAGAACGTTATTGTTTAATAACAATAAAAACTGGTATTCAAACATCAAGACATTCATTGCTAGTTGTATAATATTATTGATTCATCTCTAGAAATTCCAGATTATACACAACTGCTTTAAACATATTAGCTGAATGGAATAACAGCCTTCAAATAAAAACTATGACAAATCAATGATTTAACTCAGCATAGAAGTTTTGTTGACTTACTGTTTCTTTTTTCCTAAAAATTAGTAACAATTGATAAAGGAAAAATTTCCACAACTTGTTTCTTAGAGTATTCTATGTTATACACCACATAGATAACATTCTCTACCTGTGCTGAGATTAGGACTGCTACTACTACTGGTTTCACTACTGGAAGATCGAGTGGCACGGGTCTTGGCTGTCAGCACTCTTGGTGTCCTAAAAATCTGATTTGTCTTCTTGGCCAACATAGGGGTACGATGAGTATTCAGTCTCTTTAGCGAACTTGTCAGGGGTTTCTGTAAAGGAATTAGCATAACATAGATAACACTCAGCTGCATCCATCGTCAATTTCGATTATCAATTAGATCATTCAAATGTGTATGTATTAATTAATTAGGCAACCAACTGAAATAATATCAGGTTATTTTTTCTTTGGTAATAAATTCTAGCAGTAGTTTTTCATTATAATTCTTTCATAAAAAACATGTGTAGTCAAATTTTTTTTTAAATATATAAAATGGCAAATCTCCCTAGAGATTTCCACACCACATAACAATATAATCAGTAAATTGCTTATTGGTTATTTTTTTTTAAAAAAGCTTAATATGACAAAGGAAATTTGTAGACCTGGTAACCTAATTGGCTCCAGTCACAGTCTCCAAACATTTAAATTAAATGCATTTATTTAGTCTTAAGATTGCCACAAATCCACAATTCTCTTAATTCCAGGGGTGAGAATGACTGATATTGGTATTGTGGATGTGGTGAGTCTATTTTATTCACAGAAAAAAAATTGAAAAAGGCAGAATTGTGACGGTGATCGGTGGAGATGAACCACCATTTAGACAGAAGATTCTAAGCACTGTAATTCACATTGGAGTCAGCACCAAAAATCAAACTGAATGATCGAGGTAAAAACATATCAAAAGTTAAAAAACAAAATCATGTATCAGTGTACAAAGACGCCCACAATTTTAAAAGACTTTCAGAATGTGGGTCCAGAAGGTAGCTCATTCACTAACCAATTATTTTGAATGAGTGTGCTAAAATAATATGAAATCCTAAACAGATGATAAAATAGGAAACGGAATGGTTTTGACTTATTAAAAACTCACATGTACTTTCAGACCAGGCTTAACAACGTCTGGCTTTTTGACCACATCTGGTTTGTTGTCCACACTGGCTGCCTTGTCTAACACTGAGGCAACACGATCTCCTCGGATCCATTCGTCATAGCTGGAAATCAAAGAGTACAAATGAAACATTGGCATAGCGTTAAATAAAGCAAGATTATAAAGAGAGCATGCATGTCAAAAGCCTGAGCATATGTAAATATCCCAATCAATCTTATATAACAGCAGAATACTTATGCTGAAAGAAAATGTTTATTAACATATTTTATATTCATTATTGTTGATGTTCTTGTTATAATTGCTCCAAAAAAATATGGTTATTGACAAGAAAAAGGCCTAAAATAAACTTTTCAACTGAACTTGTTTGTCACATGACAAAATATTGATTGTATATTAAAAAAAACAATACCAGTAATGATTGACACAAAGCCATATTGTTTGTAACACCTATAGACATGACACAATTCAATCTTTTTAAATTTCAGACAAGATTTAAATAAAATGAAATATTTGGAAAGTTGGTAAAAATACACATTCCCTTACCGCATATTCCAACCAGCATAATGTACCAAATAGGTTCTATGAGGACCATCCACAACTGTGTCGACAACCTACAGGTCCAGTAAAACAATTTTCAAAAGGATGACATGATATATCATGAATTTGCAAACAAATCAATAAAATATCAATTAAAAGCTTACAATGTCATTTAAGAAGATATCCTAGAAAACATAAACCAATCTCATCATATTTCAATCCTAACGAGTAATACAATTTCTAGTTTTTAAAATGAAATAAATATACAGTCACATCTATGCTACGCACAGTGCCATGGTTAAAGGTATAGACTTGACATTGACCTGACATGATACAAACTTCCACCTAGCCAGCAACACCACAAAGACATATTCAATTTAAATTTACATTCATGAATATCACCACATAAAAATTTAAAAAAATATATATATACATAAAATCAATATTCAATCAATGCTGTATACAAACAAGCAGATCATAAAAAACGAGATACTTAACTTTTGCTGGAACACGACCAAATAAATAGGACAAGAGAAAATTAAACCTTGAAGTAAAGAACGAGAGAGAGAGAGAGAGAGAGAGAGAGAGAGAGAGAGAGAGAGAGAGAGAGAGAGAGAGAGAGAGAGAGAGAGAGAGAGAGAGAGAGAACCATAACAAAACCAAAAAAGGGTTGGAAGTGTTGTATTACAAACCTTAGCATTGTACATCTTTTGATTCTTTCCCTTTCCATACTTGACTCGAAGCTTGGTACCAACTGGATATTCAATTTTGGGGATCGAATCTTTCTCTTGTTTCGGGTCTTCACTCCCCTTTTCTTCCTCTTCCCTAAGGAAATAGGATTTTTATATCATGTTGAGCATAATAAAAATTTGTTCTAAATTTCACAGTTGAAACAAAGCACTGATATGTTATATTCCAATCACAGGACTTAGGCCTCTGATCAATGACAATAATTATATGTCTTCAAGCAGCTATGTGGTATGGCGCTCATCTTTCGACAGAAAGGTCCAGGATTAGAGCCCCGCTCTGAGTGGTGAACCAATGAGTCCTTGAAAAAGGTTCTTTACTCACAGTCTCTCACTGTACTCTTGTGTAAAAGGAGTACTGGGCTCTAAACAGAGGTGACTCAGGAAAAAAATGTAACATCACCATATAGGTATATGTCTCGTTCCATATGTTAAGCATAGTTGTTGACTATAACCCCATGTAAGGAGCTTTGAGCACTTTAGCAAATATTAAGCTATACAAATGCTCAAGTAAGAAAGTAAGAAAAAACAAAACAAAAAACAACAAAGAGTGAAGATTCTTACCCATCTGATGCAGCTCCATCTTTATCCAAATCCTTCCCTTTCTTTCCTTGTTTGACAACTTTCTTTTCTTCAATGACTTTCACAGGTGCCTTCTTCTCAGCCAATTTCACGTCTGCCGCCTTGACACCAACAGCTTTCTTCTCAATAGTTTTGCTATCCCTTCTCTCTAGAGTGCGAGGAATCTCTTTTCTTTCCAAACTGGGAATGCGTACGTCTTTGGGAGCTGCTTTCTTTACCACTGGTTCTTTTTTCTCCTCCTTGACATCCTCTTCTTTTGAATCATCCTCTTTGTCACTCTTCATCAGCTTTCTTCTTGTAAGCTGTAAAAAGGAAAAACACCAACATAAACAAACACTCCTCCCTACCTCTATAAGAAAACAAAGCAAACTTGCTCATGCCTATCCCCTACCTGAGTCTCACACACAAAAAATAAAAACAAAACAAAAATCGACTTAAGAGTTGATAAAGTTAAAAAAAACAAAAAACATTTGCACTAAAAAACCTTTCATTTGAGTGTAACAATATTTGAGTAATTTAAGGTCACACTGGACATCCAATTACAAAATTTAACTTTGACATGCAGTTGCAAAAGTGTAATAAAAGAATATCACAACAATTTTTTAAACCACAACAAAAACATGTAAGTTTATGCAATCTGAACATCAAACATTAAAAGAAAACAATGTCCAAACAAATCAAATATTACTGAAAACAAATGGACTGGTAAAACAAAAACAGGATTGCATTGACACAGTTAGCAAATTACCCACCCTTTTCTTTGTAGAATCAGGGACAGCAAGAACTTCTTCTTTCTCTTTCCTAATTGCTCTAACGGGTTTCTTGTCATTTTTCTCCTCCTTTTCTTCTTCAGTCTTGACAAGTTTACGCACAGATTTCCTCTCTTCCTTCTTGACAGCAGAGTCCTCATTCTTTGGTTTATTTGCCGAATCATCCTTTTTCCCTTTGCCAACAGGAGTGGCCAATTCATCTTTTTTGGTTTTGACTCCAGTTGTGGGGGCTTCATCTTTCTTCACCTTGACTTCCTCCTTCTTCTCCTTTGATTTTGCAGCTTCTTCTTTTTTCTCTTTGTCCTTTGATTCGTCCCTCTCTTTTGCTGCTTGAAGTCTGTCTCTCCTCTGCATTGTTCTTCTAGGTAGAGACTCATTATCTTCAGCTGAGACCACACTAGCTGAGTCTTGGCTGTCTTCTGATTTCTCTGTGACTTCTACTTTTGATTTAGGAGTTTCTGGTTCCTCCTTCTGAAATGTGTATAATGACAATCTTATTTTCATTCGGAAAACAATGTTGTATAAAGTCCCTTGCGTTCGTACCAAGATTATAAGTTTTAAAATTAATTATTAGTCAGAACAAGGGCAACAAGTCATTTAATACGTTAAAAAAAAGAAAGATTATATAACAATGAAGTTAAATTTATTAGCTACCCATCTGAGACTAACAACATAAATTTAATAGAGTACAATAATAGGTACTAGAAGTAATTCAGACAAAACAAGGCGGTATTAAAGACATAAGTATAAAATAATAAATGGGATATTGGATGAAATTCATTGAAACCTAGTGTTTCTTGTGTGCTTACTGGACTTTGGTAACTTTGTGATAAATGAAAAACATTTTAGTAGTGTTAGTCTCTTAGTCCTGTATTAACTCGTTAAATGCTGACCACTGAAGACAGGTCAATGCAAAACAACTTTTTAAAGAGTATCAATTAGACCTGTAAATTCTCAGTCTATTAACTGAAATCAGTCAATTTGTCAAATTCAAATATTTAAAAAAAGGAAAAAAGAAAGAAATAAATAAAAAAAGAAAGAATTCACAAATCGTAGTCGAATGACCGTAAAGTAATTAGGAGTGTTCCACAGCGCTACGCATAGCTCATGGGGACCGTTTATATTAACGATGTTTATATTGCCAAGACTAAGCGAAGCTTTTTATAAAAGGCGTGTCTGAACACTTCCCTGGGTATTTTCACACATCCTTCGTTAAATTATTTTTTCACTTTCCAAACCCGTCGTGATCCCAACTGTAGCCAATTTTAACTGAGCCACCGAGCGATAAATTTCACTGTTTCATCTAAGCCAAAATTGACCACATTTACCTGGCGAGTCTCAAAAGTATGATAAAGTAAATTGCGAATGCCGGAAGTCCGTTATGTAGACACCTTCAAATCGAAAGTTAGGATAGATTGCTACAAGCACATTTCGATTGCCTCACGTTGTAAACAAACTGGTTGACCGTTACTTCACTGATTGAGTACCTGATTATAAGGAACAATGGTCAGTTGCCATCAGGACGTTTTCTGCCATTGTTTTGCTCAAGCCCAAGCGAGCTTGCTGTTTTGTGGCGATTTACCTTCATTTCGATTCTTTGAATTTTTCCGCTTCGCCTGCCGAAGTTTCTTCTTGATAATTCACTTCTACTTAATAATTCAGTGTATTGGCCTGAAGTCATATTTATTTAAGTTTTTTTTTCTGTCATTTACTGATTGAAAATCAAGTTTGCTCATTGCTACATTATTCTAATGTTCGCACAATGGCTGAGCTGTTCGTGGATCGCAATTCAGACTTGTCAAGCATCGATAAAGATGTGAGGAATAAATCAATTGGTCATGGCTAGAAGTTAAAGATGATAATGGTGATTATTTTTCTATGTCAAAAAAATTCCAGAGGCAAGAATATGACCTTGATGAAATCATCTTTACCTATATGAATGACATGCTTATTTAGCATTCCTTCTACTTCTACATCAAATTATGGCAGTCATACTTCCAGTAAGAAATAACACCCACTATTTTAATATATTGTATTTATCACTCTCCTCTCCAATGATGCCCTTATTTTTAAAAAAATTATTGAATCTTCAGTTTGTCGAAGAGTTTCAGTCAATTTTTATAGAGCTCATTTACAGGTCTAATCAATGAAACGCAAGATTATCTTTGACAATGAATCAAAGTTTATAAAACGTATCCGATCAACTCAAATCCTGAAATTCTGTGATCGGGGTTTGATTCAAGTCAGAAAAGTTTTAAACATTCTGAAATTGTTACCTTTTCAGGAGTTGGTTTGGGCAGTCTTGGACTCTTGTCACGACTCCGATAGTTTAAAATGCTTCTACCAGAATTCTGTCTGACCCTGCCAGGCCTGCTGTGAGTTCCCATTGAGTTTCCCAACTTGCGATAAAATGTCTCATAGGCATCCAGGTATCTGAAACAAAAAGATGTGAAAGCACACATCATAATGATAATAATAATAGTTTAATAAAAAACAAATCACAAAAGACAATAGAACTTATATTTTAGCCACCAATTGTTCAGTGTAAATTAATGTGAACAGGGGAGCAGAGTTAGCAAAAAAAAAAAAAGGGGGAGGGGGTGAGAAATTGCTGAATAAAAGAGAATTAAAAGTCAGAACTCACTTTTTGTATGCAGACTTGATTTGGTGAGCAGGATTCTGGTGCAAAGATGGCAGCCCCATCTTACTGTACACGACTGGCCATTTCATTTCCTTGGTGACCTGCGCATGGAATGGGATTAAAAAGGAAATAAAATATACTTATATTTATACCAAGATGAAGAAGTAAAAACATATCAACAATAACAATGACACTAGCAATAATGTATAACAATATCAGTATGATGATTATAATAACAACACAACAGTAATATATAATCAAAGATATGAACTATCTGCTAGCTACAATCAGTTAGACCATATATGTCACTGCATTTACTTTTACAAAATACAATTGTCAATGAGAGGACATCCATCCCATTTGAGCAAACATCATACAGGTGTAATAGGACTAAAATAAAAAAATAAAAAAAGCCAAAGAAAAATCAATCCTTAGAGGAAAGTTCAATAAATATTTGGCCATGATGCAAAAATAATCTCAATACTATTAGCCTGTTAACGGAAAGCCTACCTTATTATAGCCACCCAAATTCTGTACAATCTTGAAGAGTTTGTAAAGATTCAGATCCTTATTGCCAATGCAAGGCCCCTTATTGATAGGGGTGCCTCTTTCATCCATGAATTTGTACAACTGAGCCACAAATCTGTCTTTCTCTTCAAACGGCTCATCTTCAGATGCCTGTTATATTAAAAAAATTTTTAAATAAATAAATAAGACCAAAACTTTATGTGAAGAAAAAGGAGTCGCTGTGATAAAAAAAAACCTAGTTCAAATGATCCCATTATCCGAATATAGACACAAAAGAGTGATTTTTATTTATACAAAAAATTAAAAAAACAACAAAAACAATGATCAGTAACACCCGACTATGTAGACATGGCTAGACTCATTAAACACTGATGATGAAAAGATAAAAGAAAGATTTTAAAAAATAGTTCAAAATTAAAAAAAAAACAAACTTACATATTCATTATCCTCAATGACGTCATCATCCTCATTATCTGATCCCAGCATATCATCCCTCTTCCATCCAACAGGGAGCTCTTTGGTATCAAAATACAGCAGAGCTTTTTCAAAAGCTAGAACAGAAAATATACAATACAAAATAATGGTTCATTTCAAGTATAACTGTCATTAAATATCAATATCCAATTTCTACTTTAAATTACAATTTCCAAAATGCTACATTTTATTTGTGCAGTTGTTATCTCAATTCCAAGTGCTCACATTGAGAAACAAGAATTGAATACTAAGCTGCTAGAAACTGTGAACTGTGAAAATTATTGTACAAAAAGGATAAAAAAAGACTGTTTGGTATTTCGTTCTGTTTCAAAGCTGTTATATTCATTTTTAAACATTACATTTTAGAAGCAAGAACTAGATCATCAGATCTCAAGGGGAAAAATGTAACAAAATGCAAATAAAAGCATTGCTCTGTAGGTTCTGCAATTATGAAACTTTAAATTATTAATTATTCTGAACGGTAGGGTTTTCCACGCTTAAAAAGGTGCTGCCAAATAACTTTCAAGTAACTCCACATTTTTTAAACATTTTACCAAAGGACAGAGCCCCTCCCCCACCACCCCCCCACTTTAAAATGAAAAACAAAGCCCTACACAAATGTTTCACTCCAATAATAATGAAAAAAAAATTATTTTTATCAAGTCATAACTTTGGAGATGAATCCAGTTAGAACATTGCATGAAATCTGAATATCTTTTGACAGTTACAATGACCTGTCACGAAACTCAAAATGCACCATACCCCGCTCAGTGAACGTCACCAAAATACGAGAAAACCTAACAATTCTTGCATCATCTCACTTTTCAATACCTTGAAATCTATTCAAATTTCAGTAATAAAACACCCCATTTCATGTGCCTGCTTACAATATGAAAAACTCATACCTGTACGCATAGTTTTATCCTCATTCTTGATTGCAAAAGATCTTGAAAATTCTTTAAGCTGCTTCTTTGTCACTGTCAAACTGGATTAAAAAAAAAAAAATTTAAAAATCTGTATTCATTTAAAGCAAAATCTGTACATTAACAGCTGGAACAGATGACAATCATTTAATTAATGACAACAGCAATACAAAAAACAAAACAAAAATTAAAAGGAACAGTTACAGACTCTATGCAATCTGGTTACAACCAAGTCGATAAGACTTAGGGTCAATGTTCCTTTTAACTGTTGAAGCTAGGTGGCTTTAGTAATGTCATATTAAAAGAAAGAAATTTTTTAAATAATTTTTTTTTTAAATGGTCAATTTTAAAGTTTCTTTAAATCTGAAGGGCATTGTATTTTTATACCATCAATCCAAAACTTACTATTTGGAGTCCTTAAAAGACCGTACAAGGATATGGTCATTTCTCTTCACTTCAGCTATGGAATTGGAATCTGGTAAAACAACAAGAGCTGGGATTGCTGAGCCTTTACGATTTGGCAAGTCAACCAGGAATAATTTTCCCACTAACTCCTGATGCCGACCACGATACATAGCACGACGGGGAGACTCTTCCTCTGAATCCTCTTCCTCATTTTCATCCCTGTCGTTAATTCATATACAAATAGAAAGAAAGAGAAATCATATGAAAAACAATATAAGAAAATTACAACAAAAGGAAAATACAACTTTTAAAAAAAACATATTTTTCCCCTTGGAAAATAGAACTTTCTCCATTTCACTACATCCCACAATGTCATCTGCAGCCATTTGCACCCCCCCCCCCCCCCCCATCCCCTAAAAAAAGTATTCTTTACACATTATTATCAAAAGGAAAGCCTGTCTTCGGCTGAAGACCAATACTGAATTGTGGTCTACTGGCAAGACAATTGACCTGAAGATCAAAGTCTCATATCTCACAATGAGCTGCGAATATTCTAGTCCTTGAGAGGGACGTTTTAAAGTATGTTTTTTTGTCTCTTTCCCTAAGGGGCTATATGTCTCATCCAACAGGTCAAGTGTTGCAGTTAGCCTAGGAATTACCTACCTTTATTGCAAAACTGGAATGACACAATGACAAAACTAATGAAAATCAAGTCATCTACCAATGTTCCCATCAAAATTCAATACAATATATATAAATAATTACTATATTCTGCTTTTCAAATACTAAAAATCGATAAAACAAAAAACATACTCTGCTTTTCTTCTCGCCTTCTTGTTGTGCAGGACAGGTGTCCCAAAATGTTCTGGGTGGGATAGTGGCAAATTGTCCAAAGTCTGTAGAAATGAATAAAAACAAAATTAAAGCAAAGAAATTTACGATCAAAGCTAAATTTATCTTTAAAAAAACGAAAAAACATAGCATAGTTATTCATTTTCTCCTAGACGTGTATTAAGAAAACCATTCATGTTGTTTGTTTGTTTTTGTTTTTAAGGAATTTACGGCACTTGCAACACATTAAGGCCATATCAGTGCCAGTAAAAGGGAAGAAAATGGGATAGTAAAAAGTTCTAGAATTACAATTAAAGCACCCAAGAAAAGGTAAGACAAAGGGGAATTGGTTCAAATAAGAAACAGGTGTAGGTACCAAGAGCACACTATCAAAGTACTTAGTTTGAGATCACTAAAAGTCTCATCCAGACACAAGCACAGGTCCCCACTCAGAGGAATACACTCAAATATTTTACAAACCATATATAATATAAAGAAACATAATACAACCCATAACAGAGAGATGATTTACAAGGGAAAAAAATATCATCTCCCAAAACTAACCATACATTTGACTGTTTCCCTCTCAGCCAGGACCAGGACAAAACCAAGTAATCTCATTCCAAGACATAGGCAGAGAGCATATTGGAAACCAGATGTAGGGGAATAGAAGACACAGTAAGTACCTCCCTGCCCACTATGGGAGGTCAGGAACCCCACCCAGAAGATAACCATTTAAATCAAAGCTGCATTTACCTCACTCTCAATGAAATGTCTATCTCCTTTCAGGCACAGTTGAGTTCTTCGTAGTGTGCGTTCATCACCATCATCGAAAACTGAAAAAATATAACAGCAACTCATTATAATAGCCACGAAAACTATTACTTCCGCAACATAAAATTTGAATATTTGGAATTTAGAAAACAAAACATAATGATCATATTCATGGATTTTCCTTTTTTTCTTAAAGTGAAGAGAGAAATTAAAATAAAACCATAAAAATATTCAGACATAAAAAAATAACAAAATTATTATCAAATTCGAAAGTGCTAAATAATAATAATAATAATAATAATAATAATAATAATAATACACATTTATACAGCGCTCATTCTCGTGTAAAACACAAGCTCTGGGCACTATACAATATAAATTATCAATTTATGCAATGCAATGAATTCATAGCCAAATCAAGGATTCACAGCGTCAACAAACGCAAATACAGTAAAGATGTGTCTTGAGATTTTTTGTAAAGGCAGGTAAAGACTTGCACTCCCTCAGACCATGTGATAGTTCGTTCCAAATCTTGGGGCCGAAACAAGCAAACAATCTATCACCAAATGTTGATCATTACATGATCTTAAAGTGTAATTTTCAAATTTACACATGACCACTAAACAGAAAAAAAAAAAGGAAATGGCAATTCGTGCCTGTTTCTCTCTCAATATTATGAGGGTTAATTACAGCCCAATTACCGAAACATTGAAAAGCCAGAAATCTGAGAGACACATATCTTTTTTTTTTTCCCTTTAAAATATCCTATCCAAAATTTCTCGCTACTGCCCTGTAGTAACAAGTATGGCCTTACGACAGAGTGCTAGAAATTGGATGCATTTCATTCTTCTGTCTCATGAACCTCTTTTCTTTTAGTTTAAGCAACAGCTCTACTGGTGTACATAAGAATAAGAAAGAGCAAATTTGGATCAAATGGAACCTACCCTCTGATAATACAAGTTGAAAAAAACAACAACAAAAACCCCAAACACCCATTTCTAATTTCAATATTAACATTTTTAATCAGAAGATAAAGCAATTGCAGGTGAGAATAGAGATAAAACTTACCAACGGTGTACAAACTCTGATCAAACAATTTATGAATGGTGGCTTCCACAGGCTGACCTGTGTTGGGATGTTTTACTTCAACTACTCCTCCAATCTAGAGAATAACAAAAAATAAAATAATTTTCTAAAATATCAGTCATACTCTTGACAGACTACTCTAAATAAAGAATCTAAAAATGCAACAAATAAGTAGATAATCATAAGGAAGAAAAAATAAAAATAAAATTTAACAAATTATGGGTATACTAAGACAAAGGCGTGTGCGAGCACATGCATTGTGTGTTGAGGAAAGGTGGGTTTATAGCAGGCCAGATTTCCAACACCTAAGTTTTGAAAACATCTAACAAAGGAAAAACAACAGAATTATGCTTCCCTAAAATAGTTCAAATCTGTTGAAATAAAATGTATTGATAAAGTGCTCTGAATCACTTATCATGTAACCTTTAAAAAAATAAAAATAAAGCTCTAAATTTTTATTTTACCTTTGTTGGACCTTTGATTTCTTCATCAAGGAGGGAAAAACTTATTTGAGAATCTTTAACCTGAACCTGGAAACAAACATATAGACAACAAACCATGATATATAGGTTGAAAATAAGCAAAGCTAAAAATATGCATGTGTTTCAAATTCCAAAACATCACAAAAAGTTTTAAAAATAAAATTCCATTATATAACCCCTTTCACAGAAGCCGTCCGAAGTTAAGTTAAATAAAACAACAATTAACTATACCGTGACAAGCTGAAGCCTTTAAACTTCACCTCTTATTTGAAATTACAGTAATTTATGCCCCCCTCTAAGAACTAATTATTCCCCCCCCCCCCCCCCCCCCCCCACAAAACTGAAAAAAAAAAAAAAAAGCAGAAAAAAAGAAAGGTTTACCAACCATGTTACAGATTCATTGAATGTCCACTCTTCTTAAACCTTCTACCCCCCCCCCCCCTACATTCGTTCAAAAATAACGCTGTGAAATTTGTACCATCTGCTCCTTCTGCATAGTTAATTTAAACTGCACTTTACATATCCCTTTATATGTACAAAATGAAGGACAAATTGATCCATTACCTTGACAACCACTGAAGAAGATTGTGGCCCTCTTAAAACTGAACAGAGTTGCTTGAACACTAAAAAGTAATTCTTGGCTTGGTGCGAGTACATTCATATATTATCAGAGGCAAATATTTTGTATCTTATAACTCCCTGTATACCGCACAATTCAGGAAATACTGTGCATGTTTTTTATGTAATGTATTGTTTCAAACCTGAGGATCTTGGCTTACCTTGCACTTAACAATCTTAGTGACAGTCTTCACTTTGGCTTCACAAAAGGCCCCTCTGTATTTAGCACTGACCTCAGTGCCCACAGGCAAAGATGGAGGCCCATAACCTTGTTGGGCCTGAAACACAAAATGAAAAAAAAACATTACTTTAAAAAATGTAAATTATTGACATCTTTCAAACAAGGATTGAATTCGTACAAAGCTGAAAAGTTGTTTCTGCAATAATACTGACTAATTTGACTTATGAATGGAAAGTTTTAGCAAAATCTTTATTTAAATGATATCAGCAAGTGTTTGCTATCCCCTGAATACAAAGCAAGTTTCTCACAGACTACTTAAAACCAAATCTATATAATAAGCAAATTAGAACTATTGAGTGAGTAATGGCATAAAATATGAAATACTAAAGCATGCTCCAAAGCCATGAAAAGTATTGTATTTTGTAGGTACATATTGCGGTCTTTGTATAGCCTACCTTTCTCATCATCTTTGATAAATATCAAACCAGTTGCATAAGTTGTTCTTGGTGGTTAATCGACAATTCCTTATTCCTTGTCTACTCGATTCTAAAATTACACTCTACTTTGCAAAAAAACAAAACCCAACTGCATGTCAATCTCCTGAGGTCACAGCATGACTCTGACTCTAAGTGTTATGATGACCATGTCAAGGGACACCGACATGATACTACTACTACTGGACGCGAACAAAAGAACAATCAAACAAACAGGTCAGCCTGTGGAAGCCACCATTCATAAATTGTTTGATCAGAGTTTGTACACCGTTGGTAAGTTTTATCTCTATTCTCACCTGCAATTGCTTTATCTTCTGATTAAAAATGTTATACTTGGTTACTTTGTTACAAAGCCATGTTAATGTTAATAACACATGCTACCAAATTACAGTACAGCTTGCTGACACAACAGCAAATGTAAAGACTTCTTTCTTGGTGCAGAACAACGGAATCAAAAATAAAATAAAAATTGGAAAAAACAAGAATAAGAGATAGGAATGAGGAAAAGTGACTTATTGAAGACAAAGAAAGCAAAAGAAAGTTGTTGACATCACCCAGGATATAGCTGGCCGATATTTGAGATGGATTTTTTAAAAAGTAAAAGTATAGAAGCAAAAAATTCAGTCGTCTTCCAACATTAGTTACAAACAAATATAACCAACCAATTCATCTTAGTCTTAGCTCTAAAGTCTAGGGAGGTTCAGAGATAAAGAACAGTCAGCATATTTGAATTTACTTGCAGCAATACAAACACTTGAAACTACCTCTCAGCCTCAACACTCTTGTTCTTGCGTCTATACAAAATGTTACATATCCACAGTAATGAGAATTCATATAAATCAATTGTGTACATCGTAATTTAAAACTCTAATTAGTAATTCCACATTGTTTGCGGCTAGGCTGACTAAAACGCGTAAGTGTAAGGATGGGCAGCCAGACGAGGACCCAGCCGATCAAGTTTGAATGGACATGCTTTTTTATCGTGGAAAATAAATGGATTATTGATTTCAAATGATCTTCAATTAAATTGAACATCCTACATTAAACATTTCATAGAAGTACCCATAAAAAACAAATAGTCTATATAATCCTAGATCATGTTTATAACACATCACAAGGCAGGGGTTTTGGCTCCTGTGTTTTTACTTTACTTTGGGAATGTGTGGAATGAAACCGTCACCGCCTACACTTTGCGATTGAATTGTGTTGAAACTAAACATCACAAACATTTTCAATTGTTACAGATCAAAACTTACCATAACCAGCTTTGACTGTGCAATCCTTGACGTAAATTAACACAATAAAAGAGTTTTTATTTTGAAATTGATATCAACAAGTTCATATCATGGACATTTCAGAACGTAAAACCATGAAGGGAACAACAACTCTACCTCCAGAATAAACTTCACGCTGATTGGTTGATTCCCACATGACCCAAAATAATATGTCGTCCATTGCGCCCGAGACGTGCGCAGTTCATTACACACCGCTGACCTTGATGCGACAGACACTTCCCCTTACCGTTTGCTCTTCCTCCAAATTTTCTTACTTTGGCATTCATTTCGTGTGCTTTGATGGTTTGTATGGAGTATTGATTGTTAAAGGATACCATTTCGTTATGATTATTGCAATAGGAAGCAAAATAAAAGAAGAAAATGAAGATTTTAATCAAAAATTTTAGTGCTTCATCCGGGTACTTTGAATGGGACAATCAATCGATTTGCTTATCGGCAGATGGCGTTGCTAGTGGTGTGTAGTTGGATTTTTCTTGTTGACACACAAACGGGGTCAACGTGTTATCTCCACAGTGAGAAGTGTTGCAAGGTTTCGTTAAGTTTTGTTTTTTTCCAGCCTCGACTGCACCGGTGCTTTCGTTTGTTCAGCTCGCAGCAGTCAGTAGCTTAGGCTTAGTTATCCGCACTAAGTAACGGCATAGAAATAGAAATAGAAACACCTACGTCGGAATTCTTGACAGTGGGGAGTTTAACAAGAATTCTAATTTGAAACCATTTTCACATGAAAGACCTGGCAACTTATTCAAATTTTTTTCAAATGTAGTATCTAGTATTGGTAGATAGTTGGAAGCCTGAAATTTCAGACAGAAATAAAAAATGGTTAAAGTTAAAACAGCCAATATGGAGTTCTTGTTATACCAAAATGTTCGTCTTATCGAGGACAATGCATATACGTTAATAAAGAGGAAGATACAAATTTCAAAAATAATATGACGCAAATGTTTCATATTCATAGATCTAATTAAAAAATCGCCTAGACATAAATAAACTTAATTTGCTATCTATATCACTTTTGGATTTATCCCCGCTATCTCACTGAAACAATTGAAAATAATTCCCCACTTTGATTTATTAATACATGGAATAAAGAAGGGTTTAAGACAGTATTTAAGTGAAAAGATATAAACATGTTTCGTATTTTGACCTCTGGCAATTTAATTGCATAATTAAATGGCAGAATGAAAAGTTCAAATAAATTTAAAATGATTCACACAAAGGCAGTTTCTCTATTTTAATTGGAAGGAAAGTTCTTTTTTTTTTTTAAATTCTTCTAAACCACTTTGGGGTTATAGCTATTACTATTACATCATTTGGACTGACAATTTTAATATAATTTTATCCTCCCTCCCCCTCCCCCAAGATTTATAACTAATAGAACTTCTTACCATAATTATTAAGACCTTTTGAATGTGAATACAAATTATAACAAATATATCTAAACATGGGAAAGAAACTTGATGGCAAAATGAAATAAAGTTAAAGCAATTGGTATTTTTAAAATATCGGATTTTACAAGAAAGGGGATGTATGAACTTTTGAAATAAAAACTATAAAATGCGCATTATAAAGTTGGAAAGCTTGTTTTAAAAATAAAAACATTATAAATAATAATACTGAAATTATTATGGACTAAGTTTAAAATAATAAATAACTAAATTAAAAGATATCGATATGAATATTGATATCGTTGGGCAGCCATGATGAGAAAATAATGAAAACATGGCATTTCGGCGCAAAGTTAAAAAGTGTCTGCATGTAGATATATAGCCCTGAACTTTGGTATGAATAAAGTTTTGATGTTATTCTAACAACAAGCGTTTTTATTTTAAGAACACACGCTGTAAATAAAAAAGTAGTCGTATTTGAAAATTGTCAAATTTTAACTTCATATAACTCCTGAAATTTATGATGGATTTTTCATTACTTGGCTCCATTTAAAAGGAAGTTGAAAGACGAAAATAATGATACCAAATTATCTGCAATATTCCTCTTTAAATCGTAGTTATGCATCTTTAATTAAAGCCCCTTAAACACGAACAGCAATTTCCAGTCACAACTTTCTTATGGTGGAATTTGACTCCCACGGCTGCTGCTCACTAAACTGCCTATTGACAGGAATTTTGAGAGTGTTCAAAGCATTGATGACGATGAGAGCATTAAATTGTTAAAAATAAACAACATTGATAGTAGCCACCTGAATTTTTTGTCGGAGGTCGAGCTCATTGTCTTCGAATTAAAAGGTTCAAATTAATGAAATTTTATACTGAAATTTATCTTTTCATGGGAATTTCCTTATTTGGTATTATACCCACAGGGATGTTAGACCTTTATTTGTATTTTACCATATGATAAACTCATTCTATGGATGATTCAGAGATATATGAGGTTCAGTTTAATTGGAATTTGAAGTTGATGGAGATGCTTATAAACCAAAGTAGCCTATTGAAAGAATCTAGATAGCTCATAGCGGCCAACTGTCCAGATAGAATCGGGACTGTCCCTGTTCTTGATGTCTTTGTATCATTATTATTTTTACAAGGAAAATTGTTCGCTCAATACCATCCTATTTATGGAGCGTGGAATTGGTCCACATTTGACCCTATGGTTCTTTACCTTGACGCAGTGGGGCAGCTTGTATGTCTTGATAGAGCTATACCAGAGAGATCATCTTATCTCAGGAGGGTCACTCGTGTTGAAAAGGTTTTTTAGTTGGAGCTCATCGTGATGTTGCAGACATGGAATATTGTAAGGTGAGACTTCGGGGAGTATCGTGTTATTTTTGGAAAGACTAAAATGATATAATTTAAAAACTTTTGTCCTGTTGGTAATGTCATACTTGAATCAACTCCATACCCTGTCATAGTTATTGGGGGCTGTGAATTAATGCAATGGTCACTGTTAATTGTTTTAAAAGGTTTTTATTCAGGAGCTCATCATGATTTTGGAAACAGAGCTTAATACGTTTTAAATATCTAGTGCGACTCAGGGAGTATCCTGCCATCTTTGGAAAAGCTGTAATATCATCAGTTTTTTCTTTTATGTCTTTGTACTACCCTGTTGTTTACGTCATTTTCTTCTTGTGTTGATTTACACAGTGTTCTTGGAGTCTCTGAATTGGGTGCAATGAATGTGTTGGTGGTAATTTAGTTTGAAGCTCACAGTGATGTTAGTAGTAGTATCGTTCAGCTACACTTCTATGTTCAAGGTATCAATCCAGGTTCAGAAGTCATCATCACATTTGTTGATGGTTTCAAATTCCCCTTCCAGTTTTGTCTCTGCGCAGTCTAGTACGAGGTGGTTTGCATGCTTGGTTGCACTTTGGGCATTCTGGTGATTCTTGGAGCCCCCATTTGTGCATGTTGGCAGCTGTTCTTGTATGTTTTGACCGTAGTCTATTTGCAGCTGCCCAGTATTTTCTTGGTTGATCCTGTAGACCTGGGAGACTTTTACGGTGATGTTGAGAAGTAAGTATCTGACTTTTAAAAAAGTGTGGCACGAGGAGTAAACTGTCATCTTTGGAAAAACTAAATTCATAACCAGTTTTTTCTTTTGTTGTACCCTGTATGTTTCTACTCGTCACATCAACATCACTATCAGTACTACTACAACCGCCACCACAACCACATCATCACTATCACTGCACTACAACAGCAGCCACCACCACCATCACATCATCTCTACCATTACTATTACTACAACCACCACCACATTAACGTCATTACCAATACCACTACAGCCACTACCCATGTATCATTCTCACTACCACCACTGCTACAACCACCACCATTAGGTTTTGGAGCTTTACTTCATTTGAAATAAAGGGACTTTGGATGGTGTTTTGTATTGTGTTTACTTATCGTATAGTTCTAATCAGCTATCACTTTAGAATTATAGGATATATAAACACAATGCCAAATACCATCCGAATTCCCTTTTCTTGTTTGCGGAAATTCCTCTTTCGGCATTGGAATTCCTACCAGTTGTGTCTGAAATTCCTGTGAGCCAGATTTTAAGTTGGCTTGGGCTGAGAATCTTCCGCCTAAATGGTGGTTTATCTCCGCCCATCACTATCACTTATCAATTTTTTTTTATGAATAAAAAAGACTCACTACAACCACTCTATCATCATCCCTACTACTACTACTACAACCACCACCACATCATCATTCCTACCACAACTACTACTAACCCTACTACCACCACTACAACAACCACATGTTGTAATAATAATTACACTTTCAACTTTTTAAATTCCTCCGAGTGGTATGTGGTGTCAGAAATTGATGTGAGATACATTTTGGATTGCATCTCTGTCACTTTTGATGAAACATCATACATATTTATAAGTTATAGTCATATGGATGGGTCAATGTCTACGCGCTGACAAATCTCCTCCTTTTTGGTGACCAGTCATTCTCATCCCTGGTTGGCATCTCTGCCTGCTGGTAACATCATACTTGACTCTACTCCTTGCCTGTCATAGTTATCAGGGGCTGTGATAAATGAATGTAATATGTCACTAATAATTTATAATATAAAACGTTTTTATTCGGGAACTCCTCGTGATTTTGCAAACAGAGCATATTACTTTTTTTAAAAGTGTGACTCAGGGAGTATCCTGCCATCTTTAGAAAAACTGTAATATCATCAGTTTTAGTTTTATCTTTTATGTCTTTGTCCTACAATGTTATTGACTTTATTTTCTACTCACGTTGATATACCTGTCGTTGTTAATTGATTAGAGTCTGTGAAATGAATGCAATGCATTGTTGGTAATGTTTTAAAAGGTTTTTAGTCAGGGGGGAGCTCATCATGATGTTGCAAACAGAGCTTAGGTCATCAAGTGTAACCCTGGCAGTATCCTGTCATCATTGGCAAAACTGTAAAATCATAGCCAGTTTTTTTTGTTTTTTTTTCTTTCATCGCTTTGTACAAACCTGTTTTTGAAGTCATTTTCTACTCGTATTGATATACCCGTCGTTATTGGAGTTTGTGAAATGAATGTCTTTTGATGTTTTTTTAAAAAAGGTTTTTAGTTGGAAGCTCATCGTGATCTTGCGAACAGAGCATTGGACATTTTTAAAAGTGTGGCTCAGGGGGTATCCTGTCATCTTTGGAAAAACTAAATTCATTACCAGTTTTTTCTTTTGTTTTGTTGTCATTTTCTACTCATGTTGATATATCGTCATAGTTATGGATTGGATCGGTGAACTAAATGCAATGAGTTGCGTCTGGTAATTTAAAAAAAAAATTTTTAGTTGGATTGGAGCTCCTCATGATGTTGCAAACAGAGCATAGGTCATTACAAATAGTGTGACTCTGAGGGAATCTTGCCATCATTGGAACAACTGTATAATCATGGCCAATTTTTTTTTTTGGTCTTTGTACAACTACAGCTACATTCCTGTTGTTTACGTCATTTTTGACTCATACCGGCATAGTTTTTGGAGTTTGTGAAACGAATGCAATGCTTTGCTGGTAATTTTTTAAAAAGGATTTTAGTTGGGCCTCATCGTGATGTTATAGGCAATTGCAGTGATGTTTCACATTTTTTAACAGTGTGACTCAGGGAGTTTCCTGCCATTTTAGAGAAAAGCTGTGAAATAATTAAATTAACAGATTTCTCTAGTACAACCCTGTTGTTGACATCGTACTCTACCATGACTCTACCTTGACTCTACTCATGATGCCAAACCTGTCACTAGTTATTGAAGCTATGAGATGAATTGTTGTAATTAGAGACTGTGTTGTTGGCACTCACTATGGACTCCAGACGACCGTTGGCTAGCCCCGCCCATCAGTTAACTGATGAATTTATTGTTGGGTCCTGTTGACTGTTTACATTAGGTGTGCTGATAGATCATGATGATGAATCATGACCATACATTTCTGACGTTCATTAACTGTGTAATAGTGGCTGCAGTTGTTGTAGTAGTAGCCACTCCAAACTGCGCAATTTTGACATCACCATTATTGTCTCAAAATATCGGTCTTTTAAAACCACTGGCATTTGCTACATAATTGAGCTAGGAACATATTTCTAGCACAGTTTAAAAGTGCTATTATTATTCTTTTTAACGTGTTGCTGGAGATGTGGGTTAAATTGATTTGCTTTGACACCGTTTGTCGGAAATTATTGTTTTGATAGCCAAAGAATACCCCCTCTGGCTGAACTACCCCAATGATTGGATTTATTCACAAGTGGTGCCAAAATAACAGTTTGACTTGGTTAAGTTTTCAAGATCATTAAAAAAAAAAATCCAAGATAAATTTTTTTTAAAGTTGTATCAAAAGAAAGCCCACCTTCTCTTTTGTTTTGTGTCAAAATTTAGTTGGATCCGTTGTTTAGTGTAATTTATGTTGTTGGCTAACTGAACTCTCCTAATTCGAAATCCTTCATACAAACAGTTTTTTAAAGTTGTATCACAGGAAACACCTTATTTCATAAAATTTCTAACATTTTGAGTTCAACCAAATAAAAATGTTATAGTTATTTTTTATTTAAAGATTCGTTTTTCGTTAAAACTGATAACAAGCTTTGATTTTTTTTTTTTATGTCTGTAACTGTATTCTTTAATTTTCTCTGTGAATTTTTGAAATTCCTTTTTTTTTCTCCTCACTTTTTTCCACTATCAAATTTGAATCAATGATATTTTGGTGTAGATGCTAGTTGTGGTCTATTAATTTGATTTTATTCAATAGTACTTATTATTGGCAACTTTTGAAATTTTTAGGTCATGTTCAAATATTGCGCAAATTTGATTTTTTAGCATTTGCAATAATTTCTAACTTAATACTACAGTCACAGTCTTGGAAAAAAATAGGGGATTTGTCAGTATTGTGTACTGTTAAGTTCAAGAAATTTGAGTTGTTTGGGATTATAATTTACGCTGTCAGTGGGATTTGAAAATGGTGTTTTGGTCCACTTGGAACGCGACCAAAAAAAGTTCAAAATTGCATAACGTGGTGGCAGAGTGGTAGTACTGGTGGTGGTGGTGGCAGAGATGACAAAACCGGAAAAAAATCCGGTCTGCAGTAATCAAAAACGGAGTGTCTATTCGTCCTTCAGGTCGTATTCGTAAAAGGTGTCTAGCCCAATAAAAAATCCGGGTTACGAGCAACTTAACTCAAATTTCAGTGAGGTCTTATTGTTGACCACCATCACTACTTCTAGTGTCATCACAAACACCACAGCATCATTTTCACTGCTACAATTCCAACCTCCTTCTTCATAATTATCACCACCACCATCAACACATTATCACTGCTACTGCCACCACTACTACTACATCCATCGGCCATAGGGGGGGGGGGGGGGGATTTCCCTGTCCTGTGGGGAAATTTCACCTTCCCCTTTGAAGATGATGGGTGTCATTTCATTTCCCCAAATAGATAGCGCAGTATAAAAGTGACTAGCAAGTAAACAGTAAACTCCAATGAATCGAGTGTAGTATTAGTTTAATGATATCAGTACTTTGCTGGATATAATAATTGTACAATTCTCAAATAAGATCAGAAAGAAAACAATATGTAACAAAGGAGTTTACATGAAAACAGACTGTATAGATAAAGAATAGACAATGTATACAATTAATTACCAATCAACATACCATCGGTCTTCTCCAATTTCTTGCATTCCAAAAGTAACCTAAGACAAACCTGCAGAAATTTTCCAAGGAAGTTGCAGTTTTAATACATAAAGGCAGTAGTTGCGATATCTAACTTGATTCTATGTGTTCAGACATCTCAAAACGAAATTATGTCTGGATAAACGTGATGCTTAACAAAAATTGAATTTTAAGCCCAACTTGCACACCTTGAGTTAAAATTAATGCATTGCTTTATTTTTATGTTTGTGTTTTTAAGTGTTTTACAGGACTCAACACATTTAGGTCATATCAGTGCCAGTAAAAAGATAGTAAAAAAATCTAGATTTATAATTAAAAACAAGCAACTTAAATTATGATAAAGGGGACTGGTTCAAATAGGGAATAGAAGTATATTCTAAGAACAAACTATCAATGTTCTAGGCTTGAGATCACGTAAAAGTAAAAGTCCCATCCGGACACAAGCACAGGATCCTACTAAAAGGAACACACTCAAATGTTTCAACAATGTCATATTCCTTTTTAAAATTATCAATACATAACAGAGAGATGATTTACGAGAACAAAAAAATAATCTTTAAAGACTAATAATACACATTTGACTGTTTCCCTCTCAGCCAAAGGGCTCAAACAGAGTGGTTGCCGAATCTCTTTTTTCAGTTTCAAGCATCTTTTTGATGACTGCACATTGTATTTAATAATGTCAATGTGAGACGCTCTTTAGTGGGGGCGTTGCAGAGTCGTATCTCTATTGTGTTAACGACACATCACAAGAAGGGACAGACAATGCACTTCCAGTCAAGTCATCATTCCTGTACCTATTTGCCTAGTTTCTAAATATTTAGAAACAACAACTGAAGAAGTGATTTCAACAACAAAATGAAACATCCAATTGCCTCAGCACTTTAACACACATGATGACATTCAAAAGTTAAGAACTTGCACTGGACAGAGATTTATGGAAACAAAGTATATAATAACTGGATACTAAGAACAGACTGACACACTCAAAGTTACATTGTTCACAGCAGGCGTCCATCGAGATAGTGCAGCCATATTCAGTCATTCATTTGCCGAGTGTGTAGTCTTTTCTTTCATAACTTTTGGCGTAAATTGGAGACTGAAACCCTGACAGAGGCAGATGAAAAAAGATGTCTATATGACAAGACTGATGACAACTGCTGATGTTTGTTTTTGTTTTTAAGGGTTTTACGGCGCTTGCAACACATTTAGGTTATATCAGCGCCAGTAAAAAGGAAGAAAATGGGGTAGTAAAAAGTTCTAGAATTACAATTAAAGCATCCAAGAAAAAGTAAGACAAAGGGGAACTGGGAACAGATGTAGATTCCAAGAGCATACCACCAAAGTACTTAGTTTGAGATCACCTATAAGTCTCATCCGGACACAAGCACAAAATCCAACAAAGAGGAATACACTCAAATGCTTACATTATAAATTCAAAATAACAAATATAATAATACACAACAGAGAGATGATTTACAAGGAGAAAAATATCATCTCCCAAAACAATAACTATGCATTTGACTGTCCTCCTCCCAGCCAGGACCCCGACCAGGGCCAGGACAAAACCAAGCAATCTCATTCCAAGACAAAGACAGAATGCAAGTTGGAAAACAATATAGGGGGATAGAAGACACAATAAGTACCTCCCTGCCCACTATGGGAGGTAGGAACCCCACCCAGAACTGCTGATGTAACAGATGTATCTTTCTTCATCTCTTAATATTTCATCCATCAGATGGTGGTATACACCAGGTGTATTTCACATTTGATTAATTCTGAGCGACCAATATTGACGCAGATCCTTTTATGTAACCAGTTTAACAACAGCCAATGAAACACACCTTCATTCATCATCTCAAACTCAGCTAAGTGATTTGGAAACTAAAAGTTTGCTTCCACTCCATTTGTGCCAGTCGTTGCAGAGTTGTCACGGAAATGGATCATCAAAAAGAAGCGAGGAAAAATCCAGCACAGCAACCCCACTCTGTTTGAGCCCAAAGATTCTATCCAGGGCCAGGACAAAGTAATTTCATTCCAAGACAAAGACAGAAAAGAACCTGGGAAAGGAAATAAGATATAAGGAGATAGAAGACACAGCAAAGGTGACCTCCTTGCATGCCATGGGAGGTCAAAAGACCCTGCCCAGTGACCAGTACCAGTCGTCTCAGAACAATGTCCAGGTAAACATTATACTTAAAAATTGAATTTTAAGCTCAACTTATACACTTTGAGTTAACATTAATGCCCTCAATTAGAAGACTGGGTAATGAAAATGTTGCTGCTCGAAGCAAATTATCTCATTCATCTGTAGCGTTTCATTCATCCTGTTTTGTTGATAATGGGGAAACCCGAAACGTTCTTTAGATCTGTTTTTTAAATTAAATTGAAGATTACATTCAATTTCACATTATTATTTATTTCAATTAGAAGAATGAGTTTTGTTTTTTTAATTTCAAAAAGCATAAATTTTATTTTGACTTAAAACTCTTTTTTTTTACTCTGCTAAGCCATTCTGACAGTATACCACTTGTAGATGGTAACAGTAGGCAAGTCTGCTGATACAATATAAATGTATATATTATATATATTTTTTAAAGGGCATTATTTGAATTCAAAATTTTAAGCAGAAGCAATGAAAAATTCCTAAAATGAATAGCCATGTGATACAGAAACGAAATGCATACAATTAAATAAAAATTTAAAAAAAAACAAAATTAAACGCAAGTTCAGAAAGAGAGCAGCATGAAAGACGACCACTGTTCCAAATTTCACACTAGCTGAAAAGATTTAAAAAGACTCACGACAATGTAATACATTTCAATATCAAATTAACAATTAAAGCGAAAAATAAACTAGACTTTGATCAAAGTGAAAAAGTCAAACTATCACAACAAAGAAAAGAAATCAGAATAGAATGAGCAGGTTATTTTGTACACTATGTACAATGGACTGAGGAAACTGAATAAGATTTCAGAAAAAAAAAAATAATAATAATACCCTATGACCTTAATGGAATTAGGTTCATTTGTTTATCTGGTATTGGAATAGCAGAGTCGATTACTTTTTCTGATATCAGACATTGTGAAATTATACGACGTCTCTATACTCGATTTATGTCACTCTTTTAATCAATTTTTTTTTTTCTTAAGTTTTCCAACAGTCAGAACCACTAAAATATTCAATATGAAAAGTAAAGATTACAAAATGGTAACATCCTAATCTTGTTCCATAAAAGTTAAATCTAATTTAAAAGAACTAAAGAAATACTTTATAATTATAAGGGATGGTGTAGTGTAAACGACACAACACAGATGATCTTCTTGAGACAATGTCATTTTTTTATTGCCACATTATGTAATGAACACTATAAATGTTCAAAGAATATGACGCACATGATACTTTTAACAAATAAAAAGATGAATTTTGTTCCTCCATTTCTTAATTTATGTGTGAATTTACATGTGAAATGAATCATTCATTCGTCCAACTTCGTGTTTGGTGCATGTCGTGCTTATTTGTAAATGTAATCAAGAATAAAGCATGCAAGCATTATTAAATTAGCAGAAATGGTAATGATGACAATATGAATATTTTAAAAAAAAAGATAAATATTACAAAAAAGAATGCTTTACCAACGACCTAGAAAAGAAACAAGACTCTGTTTCGAACATATAATATTGTAAATAATCATTATTTGATTTTTCTGCCAAAAAAAAAAAATATGAAATTGAAATTCAACAGATAGAAGGCTTGCACAGTGATAGAATAAAGAGTGGTAATAAAGAAACATGGCAATGTAGGTACACAGATAAATGACTGGATGAACACATGTGTTGTAATTGTAACAGCTACAACGTAGGTAGGCATCTTTGTATCATTATCGTCACAGAAAGATCCTGGTTTATTATTATTATTATCATTATTATGTCACAAGGGTCCCTTTGGAATACAAACATTAAAAACCCAACAGATGTGCGCTTGGTTGACTTATCAAAAAATATCAGTCATATTAAATTCTTTTCTATAAAATTTGAATCTAAAACTGCCTCTGTATTTCATTGGAGTCTTCATTTAATTTTATTACATGTTTCACAATTATACTGACGTCTTAGCTAGAAAAAAAAACCCATTGGGATTAGATTGCATGCCTTAAGCACAGAGAGTTTAAAAAGCTATATGGCAATGATAACATTCAACTGGTTAAACATCATATTCTTAATCATTTGAGTTGCCATCCAGTACTAAACGGGGTTTTTAAATTTTATTTTTAATGTTTTCATCATGTGAGATCATGGGCTTTGATTTTGAGCAAAATTGTAGTGATGTCGCCCACTAAGAAAGAGAAACGGACAAAACATAGAAAAAATAACGATGACAACATCCATGTACAAACTGAATTTTCATGCATCTGTTCAATGTGAAATTAGGAACACATCTTAGATTTCTTTGTTTGTGTGTTTTGTTTGTTTTTTTGTTGTTTTTTTTTTTTTCACTGACTATACAAGTGTTCAAACGAAACAGTCTACATTTATCAAACGTATATGATATTAATATACATAATATATACAACTAACATGCTACGAAATGTGGTACATTTGAATAAAGCACAGAAATTATCATAAATGCTGGCCACTTTATGTTTACAAATACAAGAGACATTATGATTTTCAATAATTCTACTTTCATTGTACAATTTGGAGCGTTTTGATGTTGCATGACATGAACGAGATCCAATATATGATGTGTTTCAAATCTGAGATACTTTAGATTTAGATTGTCTAACAAAACTACCGTTTTAAAAAATCATTTAAACCATTGATTATTCCTACTGGACATATTGATTTTACATGAATTATTACTATTTTAATTGATTTTGTTGTTAACTGAAGGAGGCTTTGAGCCAGAAACGTACAGTATTTAGTATGTATTTTATTCTTTTTCGAAGCTGCTATATTCATTTTGGCTCAACTGTTTCTCTTGGAAGAAGTGCTACTGATTTTATTGCTTTAGTGCTTGGCTGAAGGAGGTCTTGAGCCCTAAAATTCCGAATCAAGTAGGTATTTTTTCTTTTTCAAATGTTATAATATAATAATATTAATTTTTGTTACATAATTTTTCTTGGATAACCACAAGTTTGTAATCAATAATAGCAACAACAACAACAACAACAACAAAAACCAAAAATATTGACAAACTCTCAAAAACATTTTCGTCAGTTTATCAATCTTTTTTGTTTAACAATTGACAATTTAACCGTCATTCACAGTTTGTGCCTTCTATCACAATTATCCATAAATTTGACCAAAATGGAGCTAAGCTGATTATCTGTCTCAAATATTAACAACTCGTGCCTTCATTATGAAGTTCATATTAGTTAAACACATCATAAACTGAAGTCTTGCAAAGTACAGGTATATAAATGAGAGCTACATGTGCCGGTACAAAAAAAAATGTCAGAAAGCCTGTGGGTACACGGGGATGTGTAGCAAACAAATACATCATTCACTTTCTCGTCAGCAAGATTATATCCATCCTCCTTGACCTATTACACACATTCAGTTTCTTGGCTTTTGTATAGACATTGCATTGTATCAACAAAGAATAAATAGATATATATGCAAAAACAATATAGTTAATAATAACATATCTTTAAAAAGAGATATAAAATCAAAATGATGAAGTAAAAAAACATAAATATCCATTATATGGACAGATAACATGATATAATGTTGCATACAGTAATTACTGTCCTGTTAAGAAAAAAAATTAACGACCCCACATTCTCTTTCTTACTATTAGCTTTCATTCACTCGTCGTACAAAGTTACAGTATATCCCACTCAACCTGCTACTTTTCGTTTAAATATGTAATTCTTTTGAAAGTTTAACAAGTGAGCATGGTTTTAAAGACATTCTCATCAAATCAATTATATTTGTTTTCAAGGGTTTTACATTGCTTATGACATTTTTAGGCCATTTCAGCGCCAGTAAATCTTTTTAAAAGGAAGAAAATGGGATGGTCAAAACATCCTGAAAAAGTAAGGCCAAGGGGACTGATTCGAATAAAGAGCAGAAGTAGATTCCAAGAGAAAACTACCAACGCACTTAGTTTGAGATCACCTTAAAGTCCTATCCAGACACAAGCATATGATCCTACTAAAAGGGATACACTCAAATGTTTACAAATGATATTCAAAACAACTTCTACTTTAACAACACCTCTGGTTGGTCCCAAATTTTCTGTTTTTCATCAAAAAGTGTTCCATTGACAATGATAATGTTAACCTTGCTTTGAGTCAACCAATATTTCTGGTCCGACAATGTTGGCTTTATCAGGATTCCACTGTTTTATGCTGGGATAAATCAGGTTAGGAAATTTGTATTTAACATTAATATGACCAGAATTAAAAAATGAAAGTTTTAGACAGGTAAAGAAGCTAAATTCACTCTCCTCGATAAAAAACATTGGTATTAGATTCATATGTTTTAATTTAGACTTGGAATCATTTTGTGTCACGATAATCCCCACATATTGCCATTTTAAAAAGGAGGGTGACATAAATAATTCCCATGGATAATTCCCAAGTATGGCTCTCTCACTAACAATATTGAGTCTTCGAATGTCTTTTTGCATCAGGTTTGAATGTATTGTAATATAACATGAAACCTCTTAATATCACCCAAATAAATGAACGACACAATTACCTTGTGTCTTAAACTGTGATCAACCGAGTCAACACGGCATTATATTGGGATGAACTTGGTTCATAAAATTGCCTTTTGGACTCAACTTATATTAATCTAAGTTCAAGTAAATGTCTTCGTTAAGGAGAGTAACCAATGTTTCTTTAGCTTCAAAAAGACTTCCTAATTCTTATTATGTATTTTGACTTATAAAACATAATGCCAGATAGACAAAAGGTTCACAAATCAAGGCAACACTTTCAAATTTGTAAAGCTCCTATGGTGTGAAATCAATTGTCTTGATATAACACATGAAAACTCTCTATAAAATAAATTTGAGCTAAACTCATTCAAAAGAAAAGTCTCTATTTTTAGGAGACTCAGTAGTTTGGCAAGATATTCTACATGAAATTAAACTGATGTAAAACAGTAAAGTCATTGGAAGTATTAAGTTTTGGTTACGTTAATTTCACTTTAAATATTTACCGTCTAATTAATCACGGTTACAAAGAGCTAAAAACAAAGTGGGGGAAAAAATCCATATAAATAATCACATGTCAACAATCAACCCAAAACAAAAAATTATAATAGATAGATGACAATCACACTTTGGTATGCTTGATTGAAAAGATTAAATTCAATTTCATGTGACACACACGATGAAAATTTTTAAAAAATGAACATGAATATAAAAAAAAAAATTTCGACATCTCATTCATTCACTTTAGAAAAATAATAATGTGTGAAATCTTATATAAAGTAAACCAACAAAGAAGAGTTTAAAAAATATTAACTTTTTGACATGATGATATTGAAATAACAATAATATTCAATTTGATGATGAGTAATGTCATGATTATCATAAAGATGGCCATATGAAATGTTTGTCTGTCCGTTGTTCCCAATACATATTATTTTTAAAAAAATTGTAGTGAGTTTATCCATTATTTGTTCCGAACTCTTGTCAACAAAAACGCAACAGTCAAAAATAGAGTTCTAATGCATACATCATACAATCTTTATTTTAAATCTCATAATCTTTTATCAAAGTCATTTTAAACTGCTAGAGGTTGTTGACTATAAAAAGAAATATCCAAAAATGAAAAAAAAAGAACAAGATTTTAGACATGGAACATTTTGGGATAAAATCAGCATTCTTACTGTTGTTGTGTGGGGGTTTATCTATTAATACCATCCAGATGGTGATATAAGTTTCTGAAAAAAAAAAATTTTCTTTCTCAATTGGCGAGATGTGCAAATTAAAAATACATTTGCAGCAAGTTAAAGATTATTACTTTGTAATAAGCAGTCAATGCTATTTTTGGCTATGAATAAGGTTCAAATGTTGACTGAATCTTTTCTGACCATTAAGAAATTCGTTCTTATAAAGAACTAAAAATCCCAACATATTATCCAAAATAAAATTGTACAATGAAAAATGATGTTATATAATACTGATCATCATGTACGTACAAATACTGTGCAATTCTTGTCCAGCAAACACATCTATGAGTTTCAGTCATTCTTCGTCCAGACTTGTACTCCATTCAAAAGGATTGGATTGTAAATGAAATATGAGCAATAGAATCGGTTCCTTTATAGACACACCACCATTACAAGCATCAAAGTCGTACACATCTCAGGATACACATCATAGCTGCTAGATGTCCACTAATTAGAGGAATTAAGGAATTTTGATTTTCCACCCTATTTTCCCCTATTCTAATAAATAAACTGGCGCCTACCATTAAGCACATTAAATAATGCCTCTAAAAAAACTGTGTATGCCCAATCATGGCATAACTGAAAGACTGGTTACTGATATTGTTCCTGACAAGTAATTCACTGACCAAAAATGACTTTTTTTGTGAAATATGTTCCTTTTTGAATTGATGCAGATATTTCATATCTTTTAACACTAAGTTTCCTCCTTTATTCCGCGATTTTCAGGAATTTATCCTTTAAAAAAATGTTTTCACTGTCAGCTATGACACATACCCAAAAACATATGACACACATGGACACTTACACTCATGCACCTTTCATAAACACACACACTACACACTCATATGTGACCCATCATCTCAAAACTGTATTACGTCGGGATTTACCCAATTCTTAAGGCTCAATTTTAAGCTTAACTTTTTTTTAAAAAATCAAATGAAATATAAGCCTCCGCTGAGAAGAGGAAGACATACAACAACATTAACTACCTGTAACTCTCAACAATGGCCTAAAATGACTCCATACTCCATGACATCACCCTGCCACAAACATCAGATACACATCTGGAATCACTGAGTCTGAGAATGATAGCATGGAGTAGAGACGAGTGGATTGCTTTCGCAAGATCGATCTGCAAAACAGCTGAGGCTGCAAAGTCGGACAACCGTGATGATAAAAGGCAGTAAATCAAGAATGCCATTGAGAGGAGTGAGGTTTGTTTCAGAAACTCTTAAAAAATCCCTTACCTCTCTCTATTCGATTTTCCATTCATATGAACTGGAGAGTTAAATTTCCAACATTCTAATCATTTTGTATTTGAACTCAATCATCTCTATCTAATTAATCACTTCATAACACCAGGTCAACAGGATGGGTCACATTTATTATTATTATTATTATTATTATTATTGTCATTACTGCACAGACGAAATATTACACTTGTTTCCCTACAAATAATCCTTCCATTCTAATGCAATGAATATATTACTTCATTTGTATTATAACGCCCTTTACTACTCATATATATATTTATATTGATATTTTGTAGTGACATGAAGATATTTATCTAATTAATCATTTCCAGTAATCAGAATAAACAAAATCTTTTAAGGTGTACTGTTACTAAAAAAAAACAAAAAACCCTCAATAATGATGGTATATTATGAATCCAGGTTATGACTTAAGAGTGAATCGTGAGATAAACAAAGTCACAGACTTATTCGTATTTTAACTACCTGATAGAAAAATGATAGTTGAGAAATAAATAAGGATGTTGTTATTTTAACATAACATCAAAACATTTCATTTTGGACCTTTTGGGGTTAAAACATTTTATATCAAAAGTGATCATGGCTCGGGTAATACCCAGCTCAAAAAGTATTTTATACGATGATGCTAGTTTTCCTTCGTTGAACAAGTTTTATCCCAACGAATGAGCTGTAGTAATTTCTTTGATCTCCTCTGAATAGTTACACTGACGTGCTTGTTATCTAAGCTCCTGCTTTAGAGCTGTGGATTAGAAAAGAAGGGGAGGAGTTGAGATTTAATTTTTTACTATTTCAAATGAAAAATAATAATATTGAATTATGAACATTCATCACATTTCACTTGGCAATGATTATTTCCTTCTGTCAAAAAAAAAAACTACAGAGTAATGCTTTAAAACTGACAAGTGTTAGGCTCTTCTGTGGCATATTTTATAATTATATTCCATTTTTTAAATCCTCAATGGGGAAATTTGTCTTTAGCGCCTATTCCAAGGTAAGACAGGAATAACCCAGGCATCTGTACCAGTGCAGAGCAACAAAGTGAGCTAGGGCGAGGTCACACAGCCTGGTGGGTGGTGGGTAGTCAAACTCAGAACCTTTCTGGTACTAAGCAAAGACCATACTGCTGAGCCACGCTGCTCCATGTTCATTCAGTCAATGTTTGATGGGTTTCATGGTTTCATGTACAAGTGGGCCACACGTTACTGGAATTCCTTTTTATTAGATCAATAAGGGGCAGAATTGCTCAGCGGTACGGTCTTTGCTTTGTACCTGAAAGGTACAGAGTTTGAATACTTGCTGTGCTGTGTGGCCTTGAGCAAGTCACCTCGCCCTAGCTCAGTTTACAGTGCTGCACTGTGGCTGATGCCCAGGTTATTCCAGTCTTCTCATGGAATGAATAAAGGGAATTTTATCTATTTTATTTTTTTTATTTATTATTAGACATCATTTCGATTACAAAGGTGTCTATGAAACACTGACATTGTGTACTGAACTAAACTTGGGTTTGGCATTTTTATTTTAGCTTACATTACTTAACAAAAAATGATGCAATTTCTGCTTAACAGAAAGAAAAAATCGGGTTTTTTGGGGGGTTTTTTGTAGGAGCAACATTCATGAAAATGACTGGTTAGGAGAATATCATATTTTCTTACCGTCAATTATCTCTAATTTCATCTTGTTGAATTCTTTCCTCATCTCAACTAGTATCTCCTGTTTCAGGGCCTCCATGTCCCCACTTAAGGCCCCACTTCCGTTCACAGGGCCCACTGCCTCCTGTCCAGTTAGAGAGGCATTACGTCTAGGAAAAAAAAAAAAGCAAAAATTGTGCAATAAGATTGTGACTTTAACATTAGGTATTGCTATTACCATTTGGAAATTATTTGACAATTGACAATTGAATGAACTGGTCATCATGGCACCACACCTAAACGATTTCAAGGCCCGACTGACATGGGCCAGCGCCCAATGAGAACACCGATGAAATACAACCAGACCATTGGTTTCTTCAGCGCCAACCATACAGATACAGATACAGACAACTTTTAATTAATCACTTGCCTTAATAATAAATCAGTCAAATATGATTGTCAAAAGTATGCATCAACAATATGTAAACTTGCCATAAAAAAGACAAAAAATAAAAATAAATAATAATCTGTATAATGAAGGGAAGAAAATTTCAAGACAAAAAAATTTCCAACTCAATGCATAATTTTCACTTTTATATTTGTGAATTGTCATTTAAATATTCTTTATGATTGATTTGTTGTAGTTAAATTTAATCACTAATTCAATTTTTAATCCTAATGTTTTTTTAAAAACTAAACATTCTTAAAATTTCCCTCTAAAATTTTAGTTGTTTGTATGTAATGTAAATATCAAATCTGGAGAGAAAAATTAAAATTTAGTCATTTTAAAATGCTTTAGGATTGATATAATGGAGTTAAATTTAATCACATGTTTAATTTTTACTATTTAAAAACAGTTTGTTTTAATTTAATTCCAACAATTTTCCTTTAAAATGGCTATAAATTCCAAACTGGAGAGAAATATCCAAAATTGGCAAATTTTGGCTCCAAACAAAAAAAAAATCTGTATTTACCTATTAAAACTACATAAATGTGGCCGGTTTGAAGTTTGTCTAAAATCAATTGACTCACTATATCCAAATAACTAACACTCACTTTCTTAATGGCTTTGGTGACTCGGATCCGTTGACCTGTCCTGGTCTGGGGCCTGTTCCGTTCCCTGCATTCTTCTCCCAAGGTCTACGAACATCGGGAGAAGAGCTAGGTGGTCCTGCAGGAGGTGGGGCAGCAGAGGAAGTGTTGGAAGGTCCACTAGATGAGTCGTCTCCCTGCATTTCAAGAGAAAATTGTATAAAGAGTTTAAGTCACCTTTTGTTTTTTGTTTTTTTTGTTTTTAAGGGTACTTGCAACACTTTTAGGTCATATTAGCGCCAGTAAAAAGGAAGAAAAAAGGGATAGTAAAAAGTTCTAGAATTACAATTAAAGCACCCAAGAATAAACAAGACAAAGGGGAATTGGCTGAAATAGGGAACAGATCTAGATTCCAAGAGCACACTATCAATGTATTTACTTTGAGAACACGAAATGTCTCATCCAGACACAAGCACAGAGAAACACACTAAATTGTTTACAAATCATTTATATGTAAAAGGAAAAATAATACATGATACAGGAATTACGGATTTACAAGGGAAAAAAATATCATCTCCCAAAACTAACCATACATTTGACTGTTTCCCTCCCAGCCAGGACCAGGACAAAACCAAGTAATCTCATTCCAAGACAAAGACAGAAGGCAAGTTGGAAAACGGATATAGGGGGATAGAAGACACAGTTTGCACCTCCCTGCTCAATATAGGAGGTCAGGAACCCCACCCAGTAAATCAACTTTTCAAACAGATATACAAACCTAACACTGGCAACAATCACATCCTTTCTTTTTAAAAATTTGCACTTATATTAATAATAATAATAATAATAATAATAATAATAATAATAATAATAATAATAATAATAATGATGATGATAATAATAATAATAATGATATAATAATAATAATAATAATAATAATAATAATAATAATAATAATAATAATAATAATAATAATAATAATAATATTAGTAATCATCATCATCATCATCATAGTAATACCTAATAATAATAATAATAATATAATAATAATAATAATAATAATAATAATAATAATAATAATAATTATACTAATAATAATAATAATAATAATAATAATAATAATATAATAAATAATAATAATAATAATAATAATAATAATAATAATAATAATAATAATTATAATAATAATAATACCTAATAATAATAATAATAATAATAATTATGATAATAATAATTATAATAATACCTAATAATAATAATAATAATAATAACCACAAAAATGATCTGTTGCCATTCTAGTACAAATCATCACTTAATAATGGTTTAGGATAAACCTTTGTTAGGTAGTAAATGTATTAAGTAAGCATCACACGCAGATGCCTTTTCTACCCTACCTAGCAAAAATAATAATGGCAAAAACTACTGAATGGATTCAAAGCGCTTTACAATGGATTCCAAGCCAATAGCAACACTTAACAGGTAGGACAAGACATGATGCTGAGGGAACTGCCAACCCAGAATGCCGGTATAGCGAGATAAGGCTTTTTAAAAAAAGGATTTTTTCCCCTAAAGCCAAAAGCACAAAAACTGATTCCGTTTTATCCAGTATTATAAAAATAATAAGACATTTTATACTGAAATTAAATAGAAATATGATATAAAGAAAACATAGAGACGATCAATTAGACATAATAAAAATCAATAATTAATCCCAAAAAAAGACACGGAAAAACAGAATTTCAGAAATTCTGTTAGGATTTATTATATTTTAAGACCCTTGATAAATAAAGAACATCCTGGAAAAAATGGGAGTTGGCAGCTCAGTGCCGAAAAAGTACTATAACAATTTTTGTTTAACATAGACAACACGGGTGTGGTGAAAGAATGTGAGTAAAGAGCCTTTTCAAAGGACTCAACTTTGTGCCATCCACAGCGAGACTTGACCATATGATCTACAGATTGAAGGACTTTACAAAGGATCCCTAGCCAACAGCAACAGACACTGTACATGTAGGTCGAGACATGCTGCCTGTTAGGCGATATTACATTTTTTGGGGGGACAGAGACGACGTTGTTATTGGCCAGAATAACACCCGAGTACTTGTACTTCTTCTTCTTCTTCTTCTTCTTCTTGTGGAAACCTCCAATATTGTCGAGGATCACTCCACAGTTTGAAGGGTATTACATTTTAAAATTGTTATAACACTGGACATAATACTAATATAAAATACATAGATTAAAAGTCACGATGTAAGCTCTAGCAACCGCATGAAGGCATGTTGACAACCGTTTTCAGCCACGTCCGCTGGGAGCCTATTCCACAGTCGGGCGTCCTGTACTGTGAGAGAATGTGAGTAAAGAGCTAATTCCAAGGTTCCAACTATGCTTAGAGCAGGACTCAAACCCTGGACCTTCTGATCAGAAAGTGAGTGTTATACCGCATGACCACATAAACGTGTAACGCTGAACATATTGTTAATTTTAGATAGAACTTTAAATTTTCATACGAATACTTATAAGACAACTAAATGAAAATTTAAAAAATAGTTACCGTATCTCCTGACTTGGCTAGTCTTTGTCTTAATTTCTTCTGCATCTCAGACATTAAATCTCCACCGCCGCCGCCACCACCACCACCACCTCCTCCTCCTCCTCCTCTATTACTACTACCACCACCACCACCTGACACAACACCTCCAACATCTTTTTCCTCTGGCTGTGAATAAAATAAGATGACAACAAAATCAATTACAATTAACCCCCTCCCCAAGACAGAGAGCTTTGCTTTTATATAGCGCAATATCCAGCATCGGCAGCATTTAACATGTAGGAGACATGACTATTGTAAGGCGCTCTTAGATACATTTACTACATTTATATTTCTAAACAATGTGCTGTAAATAGTAAAATGGTGTTCAGCATCGGCAGCATTTTACATGTTAACTGAAGTGATTTTTTCCTGGGTTCAATTTAATCCAATCTAATCCTAAGAATCTAAGAATTGTCAGCCACAGTACAGCACTGCAAAACTGAGATAGGGCGAGCCTACTTGTTCAAGGGCATGTGTATGATGCAGCAAAAGAATGGAACTCTGTAACTATTATGTCAAGAGCAAAGACCTAACCACAACGCTTAGTCAATCTGTCATCTGCATTTTTTGCGGCCGCAATGTTGCAGCTTTGCCTGGGCCCAAACCAAGGGAAGCTACTCTCTACGGGTAATGATCCTTTAAAATCTTTGTAACAATGCTATTCATAATGTAGCCTCCTTAAATGTAATAAATTGTCTTTTATATATATTTTTTCTGTATCGCGTGTTAATTTTTACTGAAACGCTTAGTTCTACTCGGCAAATTTTTGGGCAAATTTCTTGGCAAATTTTGGGTCCCAATTTGGCAAAAAATGCAGATGACAGGTCAATATGCACTGATAATCCTCGCTCATATGAGCTTGGTCACTTAATAAGATCGATCGATTTACAGATATAATATTAGCTGATGTGAGTTGGTCATTCAAAATCGATTAAACAGACATTAGCGCTTAACTTAACTCTATTAAACTCATTTACATCTCTATATGAATGACTAAGGGTTAGACATTGGCAAACCTCACTTAATGAGAAATTCCTACCTTTGATATTACAAAAAATGTAATTTATTGATAACTACTTAAATGAAAGATTCAGCGGTAAAATAATCTATCTGTATTCATTAGGGCTCAAAAACCATTTCGCAATTTTCACATAGTGAGGGCAATCAGCAATTTTGCTGAGGGAAAGAACTCCAGACAAACAGATTGGGACGAGTATTAATGTTTCTGAAGTCATCCTTAGAATGCTCTTCCCAGAATATCTTAGAAACATAATTAGTTTGAAATCAAGATTTTTGGCATCATTTTAAAGAAAAAATATTCATGGATAGATAAGCAACATTAAAAGGGGGGATTGAAAGCAATGTTCTGTTCAAAATTTTTGCTTCCTCGAAAAATGTCATAAAATACTCACCTCCTCCCAACTTAGTTTTCAAAAATTACAGATACTATAAGAATCATTTTCACAATGTTTAACTGTCACAGCCCCCCATTTTTCAACACGAGTTCTTTCTATTCGAAAGCAAAGAACAAGTTACACTGAATGCATTAAACTACATTGTATATAAAATATCTTAAATTATAAATGACAACAAAATATTTCGAGCACAGAAGGGACTACAGTTATAAATAGTTAATGTGATAGTAATATGGAGAATTAAATCTTTAAAAACTCACTACCATCAGAATCCATTACTTAACCCACTAACATAATTATTCTGAATTTTACAATAATACTTTTGACAGTATATATGCATTTTATCACAGGTTATCTCATAATTCAAAGTTGAGCTTGAGTCATTATATGGCCCAATACTGACTCTATGTGCATAAAGCGCTTTACAGGGGGTCTCAAGCCAACAGCAACATGTAACAATTAGGACAGGACATAATTCCTGTAAGTCACTAATACAACTTTTTTTTTTCTGCGAGAGACAAATTTGTTACCAGTCAGGTTCTCATTTAACACCTGAATATGGTGAGACAATGTAAGTAAAGCGCTTTGAGCACATTTAGTGGATATTGCGCTATATAAAGCTCTTTTTTTTTTTTAAAAAGTAAGAACAACTTTGCACAGCGAAAATCTTGACTTGAACCAGGGACCTACAGGTCTTAAGGAGAGTGTCATGTAACAATATCACAAAACGCAGAGTAAAAAAAAAAGGAAAGTAAGTCATAGGAATAGCAAAATAAGGAATAGCAATTGAAAAAGGCTTAAGCCTTACCCGTGTTGTCTTCTTGAGTTTGGCAGCCTGCAATGCGGCAGCCATACCACCAGAGTTGGCACCACCACTACTACCAATACCACCTGTTGGGGGAGGAGGTGGTGGAGGGGGAGGGGGAATACCTGCAGGGGGTGCAGGAGGTGGGGCTGGAGCAGGAGGGGCTGGAGGAGCAGCGGGCGGAGCTGGGGGAGCAGCAGGAGGGGCGGGAGGAGCAGGGGGAGCAGCGGGGGGTGCAGGAGGCGCAGCAGGAGGTGCAGGAGGGGCTTGGGGTATCGGAGCTTTGGGGGCCACAGGCGGCTCTGAATCTCTTTTAACTGGAAATGAAATTGAAAAGAAAAAAAATAATAAAATAAAGATCAGTAAGAATAAGTGTGATGTTGAATTTTGATAGAATGTCCTATCTAAAGGGTGGTAAGTAATGGCTACTGTCCATTTAAAGCTATAGCAAAAACAAAACAAAAATAACATTTAAAATATTGGGACTTCTAGGGTCTTATGACTCTGAAGGACTACTACTGGCGCAACATAGCACCATATTGGATGGACTCTTTCCCATCATTTATCTCAACTGGAAATACATGCAAGAGACTTTTTCTCCCAAACTTTTCTCCCAAAACAAGATTGGCCACACGTAGCACTTCAAGACTCGGAATCTAATCCCGAACGACATCTATTTGTTTTTCAAAATGTTTCCGAGGTCCATAAAGGCCTGTTTGGCTTGAGCTATTCTTGCTCGAATGTCTCGGTTACATCTTCCATCTGTTGTCACTATTGAACCCCTTTCTACGTTGGTAAGTTGCTCACCGTGAATCGTTATATTGCAGGTGTTGTTGTTTTCGGGGTTTTTCTGTATTACCATGCATTCCGTTTTGGTGATATTCACTTCCATTCCCTTGGCTTCACTATCTACTACCACTTTGTCAACAATCTTTTGAAGTTGGATTTCTGATGTTGCAACGAGTACCGTATCGTCTGCGTATCTTATATTATTTATGTTGTGACCTACTTTTATTCCCTTCATATTAGTTATGCCCCTCATGATTGTTTCTTGGTATAGATTAAACAGATCTGGTGAGGCAACACACCCTTGACGGACTCCTTTCTTAATAGGAATGGAATTTCCTGTAGAGTTTCCGATTTTGATAGATGCCTGCTGGGTGTAGTATAATGTTTGTATGAGTCTGAGGTCTTTCTCATCAGCGCCAATGGAGTGCAGTTGTTTTAGTATTTCTTCGTGGCATACTCTATCAAAAGCTTTTTTGTAGTCGACAAAACAGAGGTATAGTGGGGTCTGAACCTGTATAGCTCTTTCACTTAAAACACGGAGGAGGTATATTGCGTTCCTTGTCCCTCTGTCAGGTTGGAATCCATATTGCTAACTAACTATCTGCCTATAAAGTGCTCAGCTATGGAATTTACATGGAAGTATTACCGTTTTGTTTTTGTTGCGGGCTGAAGAAAGGTTTTGAGCCTGAAATGTCCCATGTTATATATTTCGTTCCTTTTTTAAAACCTGTTTTATTTATTTTTGTTCCAATATTTACCCATATCATTTAGATCTTTTGATTAGTATAATTTTAGCAGAAGCCAGATTCAGCAGTTTGCACTGTATTGTATACATAAAAATGTATAGGACCTACATAAAAATAAAGTTATCTATGTGTTAGTGCATGACATAATCAGTCGGAGGTGAAAATTTTGGATTTGCATTTTATTAATTTTTATTATTTATTTTTCATTTCCTGAAAGAATGTGTTCCCCAGAGCATTTTAACTTTTATTTGAAGTAAATCGGGTGACTTTTCATGAAGTTATGGTCAGATGTATAGGAAATGTATCCAGCAACTTTTCTCAAATTTCATAATTTTTCAACTTGACTAGCTGTAAAAAATATTTAGAAGTGAAATTAAGCTTTGATATTTCCCGAAGATGTACAAAAAGGGGTTGATTTAATCATTTATGACAAGAACTCATTTTTGACAAAAATTGACCTTCTAAATTAACTTTGGCCATATCTTACTCAGTTCAAACCTTTTCACCATCCGACTGATTATGTCATTCACTGTAACATATGTCACCATGTAGTAACATCATTCCGCCTGTGATTATCCTCACTCAACCTGCAGAGACTTTTTCTTCCAAATATCCGGATTTCACATTGTTACCGTTTCAATTATATTTGTTGTTGTTGTCTTTGAAGGGCAGTATTCTGTGTGAAGTGTTTTGTTCATTTATGAACCTTTTGTATTCATTTTTGTTCAACATTTCTCTTACTATTTAACAAGACACCTATTATTTATTAAGATGATGTCAGCAGTTTGGACTAAATACATAAAAATCTACTGACATCAAAAGAGCATTTATACAGCAAAATTCCACAAAAGGCGCTCCAAACACTTATCTCACTCAATCCTAGAGATTTTTGCTACTTCTCAAAATTGGAGAGAAAAAATGTACTAAAAATGAGCATTTGCATATATAGTTTTATTCAACTACTTTACAAATATAAAAATTAAAAACATTAGCTTTGATACTACGCCTATAATTTGTCTCAGAAAAATGTAATAAATAGACATGGGGTAAAAGTAACCCGGGTAAACTATGGATATAGTCAGTGTTAGGGTTGAGTGAGTTAAGAAGCGGTCTCTAGCCAACAACAACATATATAGGACAAGACATGATGCCTGTAAGGAGCTATTTTAATTTTTTTTTTTTGACAGAGACAACTCTGTTAACGGTCAGATAATCATTTTACACCTGAGTGCGGTGGCAAAATGGGAGTAAAGAGCCTTTTCCGCCAAAGATTCAACTTTGCACTGCACAGAAGAAGTGTCACACCACGAGACTACAAAGCCGCACATTTCTACTTAGGGTTTCTCCATATAGTTATACCACTTAACGGTTACTTTACTCATCATCATCATCACAGACCCACTTGAGTACAAGGAAATGCATTCTATACAATAAGATATAGGCAATAGAGCTGTGTAATATCATCAATGTAATATTTACTTGAGCATACTATATCACAACAACTTGTGTGCAACGAACTTCATTCTGGTTTAAATGAAATCAAAAGAGGGATAAATTCATCATACTCTCCATCCTACATCGTAATCAGAACTAGCAGCCGATAATGCTTGCTTTTAAACAGGATTTGAATTATTTTAATCTGACTTTTTTCTAAGGAAAGCCAAAAGAGCAATATTCTCTCCATCCAGCATCACTACCAGAGCTGCCAAATGATAATACTAGTGAAACAGGATTCGACGTTTTAAAAATCAGACATTTTACTTTAAAACAAGGATTTTCTTAAGAATTCAGAAGAAAAAAAAGTAAACACAAATAAAGCTTTTTTCATGAACAACCTTTTTTAAAAATTCAGATTGATCTTTCATTTTACCAATGATACAGGAATATTAGTCCTAACGAGTATTTTTTTTTGTTTGAATGTCTTGGTCCATTGAGAATCTTAAGTCTACGTAATGACATTCAATTAGAAAAGATATCGTGAATAACTAATATTTGCAATGCTACTAGTGTTACATCTCTGAGTTATCAAGCTTCTAGAAAAATAGAAAAAGAAAAACACACCAACCCCCCCAAAAAAAGCAAAAAAAAACAAAACACAAACCAAAAAGCGAACAAACCCAAAAGAAAAGATTTAAAAAATAATGTCAGGAGTTTTTAAAACCCTAAAAAAATGGGGAGTTGGCACATCTGCATAATATGTGATAATGAATGTTTAGCGTTGATTTCAGCACATCAGCACCATTCTTTGGTTTACTAATAAAATGTGAGATGACTGAGTGGATAATGATATTCAAAGAACAAAGAGTATAAGCCCCGCTTTCCACTTGTTTTGTTTACTTTTTTAAAACTTTGAGCAAGAATATTAACCCTTATTAGTCGACATCTATAGCTCAGTTGGTAGAGTCCTCACCTCACACACACAAAAACAGACCGGTATTATCGACCAAGTGAATTCAAGATTTTTATTTTTTTAATTTTCAGATCCCTCTGTCCATCCAGCGGTGATTGAGAAACTGAGTCTAGCGTTCTATCAAAAGGGTAGCTAGTAATTGCATTGTCCTGCTAACATTATAGAGACTGGATAAGCTCCTACGCGATGACAATGGGCTTTATTTTATGGCTCTTAAGTTAACTATTTTTTTTTTAAATGTCAGTCTTTTGATGACAAGTTGTACACATAGAAT
>NC_088360.1:97441891-97444391 GCF_034508935.2 Berghia stephanieae
GACCATCGTCTTGGCAAAAAAAACCTCTCAAACCTGGGACCTCGCGAGGGTAAATTTATTCATTTGCTAGGTTTATTACAATGACTTCTATTTTGTTTCTCCTCTACGACGAATTATTTGAGATTTCAAGCAAGCGCGTCTGCATTTTATTGGTACCGGCTTATTATAATTTAGAAGTTGCTTTAAAATTCCAGTCCCTTCACTTTAAAATGGAGAAAATGATCATTAAACAATACTCGTCATAATAAAAACGTCAAAAACAAAACAAAACAAACACACAAGTATGCACTCTCTCTCTCTCTCTCTCTCTCTCCTCTCTCTCTCTCTCTCTCTCTCTCTCTCTCTCTCTCTCTCTCTCTCTCTCTCTCTCTCTCTCTTACACACACACACACACACACACATACACAAATTTGTCTGGAATGGGCCTCTAAAACCACCGATGAAAGTTCCATTACAAATGCAAGATTCCATTGGTAAGTCTCAACAAGAACAACGACAGTAGGTGAGGCATAATAATTACTACTCTAGGTCGTTCAGTCGCATGGGATTTTAAAATATGTACTTTAAAAACTAAGAAAGAAAGAAAGAAATAAAACTTTAACAAATCAAAACCAAACAAACTAAAATTAAAACGAATAAACAAACGGACAAACAAACAAACATAAAATATTTAAATTTAGGTCAATTTAAAAATTACAATCAGTAAGATTTACAAATCAATACTCTTCGTCTCTTAACCAAAACAAACAACAACCAGAAAAGATATCAAAATTACTTAAGTACTAATATTTTTTTTTTAATTAGTTTTTTATATAGAGCAATATCCACTCGCAGTCTCAAAGCGCTTTACACGGGGTTCCAGGCCAACAGAAACACGTAACACGTAGAACGTAGAACGAGACATCATACATTACCAATAACAATAAATACTTGAAAACACAGATCATAATATTAACACATCCAGCACACGTTCACGAGCACAATATTAAGAACTGAATAGAATGGAACAGTGGTTAAATCGGAGATCACAACTACAATCCAAATCAACGAATCAACGGGTGATTTAATAATAAAAAATATATTATAATATATTATGAGCACACCTTTGGACATCGATATTAATGCAGCACCGTGTAAATACAAGTCAAACATAAAATTGAACTCCTAACTACAGTTAAGTTTAAGAATACAGGATGTGCCTTTTGATTTACATTGTAGATACAGCCGTCCTCTGAAAAAAAACAACAAAAACAACAAACAATACAACAAAACAACACCTCTTTAAAATTTTGGAAAAAAAAACAAACAAACTTGCCCTTCCAAATATGGATCGATTAAAATCACTCTCATCTTTCAAACAATACCGTCAAACCTGAACTAAGGAAGTCACATGTTTGAGAATTAGATTTTTTTGTGTTTTTTTTTTTGTTGTTTGTTTGTTTGTTATTTGTTTTTTTCCGGGGGTTTTTTTTTGTTTTTTTTTTGTTGTTTTTTTAAAATATGAGTCATTTTAATCAATATATACTTAAAGGACGAGTTTTCTGGCCAAAATTTATTTCAATGTTTATTTATTTATTTTTATTTTTTTCAAGGTACAAGCAGTTGACTAGATACACACCTAATGTACTTCTTTGATAAAAAAAGTCACAGTTTGGAGGCAGGCGTACACATGAAGTCTGTATCTCTGATCCTAATTATTTAATCACCCTGCATTTAAAGGCAAATTAATAAATAGAAATCAAACACAACAACCTGGCATTTTCGAGAGAGAGAGAGAGAGAGAGAGAGAGAGAGAGAGAGAGAGAGAGAGAGAGAGAGAGAGACTGGGAGGAATTATAAAAGAGAACATATATAAAAGAGAACACACCAGGAAATTAGAAAGATAAAAAAAGAGAGGAAGAAGAGAGAGAAGATAAACACAAATACACACACACACACAGCAGAAAGAGAGAGAGGAGAGAGTAAATAAGAGAAAAAGAAGAGAAAAAAAAAAGAAGAGAGAGAGAGAGAAAGAGAGAGAGAGAAAGAAAGAGAGAGAGAGAGAGAGAGAGAGAGAGAGAGAGAGAGAGAGAGAGACTAAATGACTTTAACGTTTATTTCATTAGGCGCAGTAGTAAATCTGTGGACTAAAGGCCTACTAATCATTACAGTCGTTAGCAGTCCATTTCTAGACCTCGTACCCCAATAATTAAATCAACCCCCCCCCCCCTTCCAAATTGCACGTTTTGCCAGGGACTACTGCGTACCATGCACGGACGTATGGCTCATACAACTCGTTCGATTTTAGCCAGTTTAGAGTTGTCAGATTGGTTTATTTCATAGGTCCTCAAACTTTTCCGAAAATTTCAGTCTTGTTGTACCAGTTTGGATAGTATTGTTTGCGTTTTTGTTTTTAAGTGTTTTACAGCACTTGCGACCCACTTGGGTCCTTTCAGCGCCAGTTAAAAGGAAGAAAATAAGATACAAAAAAAATTCTAAATTTAGAATGAAAATCACACAA
>NC_088360.1:97446891-97451891 GCF_034508935.2 Berghia stephanieae
GTGACAGAGAGAGAGAGAGAGAGAGAGAGAGAGAGAGAGAGAGAGAGAGAGAGAGAGAGAGAGAGAGAGAGAGAGGGGGGGGGGAGTCCCGCATTTACACTCCAAATTAAATAAAAACAAAAAAACAAAAACAACAAAAATTGTATCCGTATTGCATGCATTTCATCTAAATATAGATAATCGTAGACCATAATGACTTGCACACTGAGAAGGAAAGGTAAAATATATTTATAACAAGCCCCGAATGTAACGAATTAACCAATGACCTGCTGAATTTAAAACAGGTCACGGCATATCACGTTCCTATCAAGAACGGCGATACTGGCGTGAACTGACAAAACACAATATCTTTCCACTTCATGTCATATCTAACAAAAATTAACACACCTAACACCCTAGCGTCAGGCTTTGTTATGATAGGGCTCATCTCAACATATCACTTTATATTTTAAAGAAGTTTTCTGGCCGCACTAAAAAAAAACAACAACATTTATAGCCAAATTGAAAAACGTTTTCTAGCCAAAGTAAATAAAGTTTTATTTATTCAAAATGGGAAAAAAGTTTTCTGGCCAAAGTGAAAAAAAAAAGTTATTTGACTAAAATGGGAAAAAGAAAAATAGGGTCGGGCTAAAAAAGTTTTCTGGCCAAAATGGAAAACAATTGTTTTGTCATTTTTCGACAGGTTGGCAATCGCTAATTATTTAATAATCAATTATTAAGGAGCAAATTACTTCATCTCTTCCCTATACATGCCTAAGCAAATTTTTAAGGAACAAGTATAAGGTTTTGTTGACATATTAAAGGAAGCATAATGCATGATATTATCATCATCATCATCATTATTATTATTATTATTATTATTATTATTATTATTATTATATTATTATTATTATTATATTATTATTATTATTATTATTATTATTATTATTATTATTATTATATCTATCATTATATTATCATCAACATTACATAATTATTATATTATATTATTAATTATTATTATTATTATTATTATTATTATCATCATCATCATCATTACTATTATCATCAACATCATCATTATTATTATTATTATTATTATTATTATTATTATTATTATTAAAATCATTATTATTATCATTATTAATACTATCATCATTATCATCATCATCATCTTTATTATCATAATTAAAATCATTATCATATCAAGAGTATTTAAAAAATATCATAAATTACAAAGAGGAAGGTCAATTTAACGTTTTTTAACATCCCGGGAAATTTTGACCTATTGGATTTTTCTTAAAAAGGAGTAGGGTATGGAGTCCTGATTGTCACCAATGGTCTAGATTTATTGAAAAGGCCTAAATGAGCACAGAATAACACGGAAGGAAGTTCTTTAAAGATTTCTGTTTAGATAACATTTCCAACAAGGAGGTATTATTCTGTTTTGAAAACATTTCTACCCATGTAACATGAATAATATGTAATTGTAGCCCTGTGCCAGCTTTGTCAGCTTGTGGTTAGACACTGATATGTAATCCCTAATTGGATTCAGTAGTCTGATGTCACACCGCCCAGCAACGGCGGCCATCTAGGTTCTAAACAAAGAAAATCATTACTTTTTATTCTTCATGCTGGCTAGAACTTTTCATATGCCTTATGATCAGAATGTGTAAAAGTCAAAACATGATCAAATTTATGGGGTTTTTTCCTCTGGATACGCTTTTGTGCTCTCGCCGGAGAAATATGTCATACGGGCGACCACCATTGTTCCGATAGTTTAAAGCCAGTGTTACTAAGTTACCATGCGTCATTAGGAAGGAAGTGACGTTACGACTATTGAAGAGTATTCTAGTTTGAGTCTCTCTGTGGGTGGCACAAAGTAAAAAATAAATGTGGCTCTGAATTCACATCCTCTGGCTTTGTCTCAATCGAAAGAAAATGTAGTAGTCAAGTTTGCCAATCATGGGTGCCGTGCCAGCAGGAAGAAGTGCTGAAACCTGAAACTAAAATCTCGACACTTTGCCAAACCTGAAAATGTTCCTACTGAAAATGCGGCCTAAACTTTACTCTTATTTCATCACCGTTTTCATGCTATTAGGTTATTTTACCTAAACACTGAAACTGGAGGTATTTGACTTCGAGATATCACGAAACCGGAATTCCGGCATGAACAGGAAAACTGGCACCCATATTGCCAATTCAAGAGGAATAAAATTGACAGAACTTTTACACAAACACATCTGCCGACCCAAATCTCAACAATGAACTCCAAGAAAAAGGCATTACGTCCTTGTTTTAATTCCTTTCGCCAGGAGATTGGCTAGCTAATACACAAAAGGTTTTTGAAAAAAGTGAATTCCACAAATCAGTGCTGATGGTGCCAAAAACTGAAAAGGGAGGAAAATTTTGAATGATTGCCTTTAAGCCCCATTATATTTACAGCCCCCCCCCCCCCCCCCCCCCCCCCCCCCCCCACACACACACACACGCACATATTTTTAGAGCAATTGAGATGATAGACTATCATTGATACTCTAGCTAACTTCTAGAGAGTGGGAAACTGCACCTATTTGTTCCACCACATATCAAATCTCTCACTGCCAGTACATTTGATTGAGGGAAATATAACTTTTTAAAAAAGAGGAAATTCCTCCTCTGACTCAAAAATCGCGGATTTCCGCGGATCCGAGGAAAACCATCAGCATGGACAAATATACGGAAAATCAGCAATCTTGTTTAGCATCCTATCTCGTCATACAATCTAAGTGTTGTGGTTTACTTGGGACCTACTGTGAAACGCTTTGAGCTCATAAAGTGGATATAAGATTTAATTTTGAATGAAGAGATAATGAATTCTGTTTGAAAGGTTGTTTGATTATTCACGATTCACAACGCTATGAAATGTATACATTGATTGATCACAATTTCAATTACAGTCAAATCTGCATAAAGTCAACATTCTTAAAGTCAACTTCTACTTAAGGTCAACACTTCTTGTTATTCCCAAAGTTTCTGTTCTTTTTCTAAGAGTGTCCCATTGATAATGGATAAAATGAACCTTGTTTAAAGTCAACCAATATTTCTGGTCCAGCAGTGTTGGCTTTAGCTGGGTTCCACTGTATACTTATTATATTTTCATCAAAGACATTCAAAGATGACCCTGAATTGCCTTTCTTTCATGCATGAAATGATGTAATCTATCAGCGCAAGATTTTCATTTGGGAGGTGGGGAGTAGGGGGTTTAATCAGTGACAAATTGAGACTGACCTGTCGTCCATGTCCCCAGGTCCATTGACGACGTTTGTCTGGGCATAGATGTTGGCAGCTGGCTGTTGGGGTTGTTGAGGTTGTTGTGGTGGTTGCTGTGGCTGTTGGGGAGGCTGCTGATGTTGTGGTGGTGGCTGTTGGACGGGTGGCTGGGAGACTGGTGCCGGTTGACGATACATACCCACATCTGAGGTAAATGAAAGGGTGTATAAATTGAAAATTGACAATGAAAAATATAAAAAGATAAAGGTTAGGCTGGATTAGGATTTTTTTGTCAACAGGATATGAAATGTCTGACAAATTGTGCAAAGATTGTTGATATTTTTTTAAAAGATAAATAAAAAAAGAAACACCTTAAAAATAACAAAAACATTTTGAATAAATTAAAATGTAAATAGAAATTCATGAGACACAAACTTGATTTAGAAGATTTAATCTTCATCCAATTACACATAGCGATGGATATACCTTGACCAAACCACTGATGCCAACATCAAAATTAAGAATGAAATTTGGGAAGAGAAAATGTGTAATTTATTGTCCAACAGAAACAAAGAGGTGCATTATGGAGGATGTTTATTCAATCATAAAAATTCTAATTCTGATTGAAGAGTAAATTAGAGGAAGAAAATGGGAGGAAGTGAAGATGAATGACAATGAGTAAGATTAGCCATTTGTGCGGCTATGTGGTCTTGTGGTATGACACTCACTTTTGGATCAGAAGGTCCTGGGTTTAAGCCTCACTCGGTGCACAGTTGAGTCCTTGGAAAAGACTCTTTACTCACATTCTCTCACCGTACTCAGGTGTAAAATGACAGCATTGTCTCTGTCACAAAAAAATTGTAATGTTATGTGTTGTTGCTGTTGGTCAGGGACCCCTTGTAAAGCGTTTTGAGCACATTTAGTGGATATTGCACTATATAAAAGCTCATTTTCATATGAAACGTAATCTTTAAAAAAAAACCTTATTATATTAAATCCAGCACAGTTGGCAAGTCTGCTAATGATGCGATGCTTTTTTTAAAAAAATTATTTTATTTTTTTTAATTAATACCTCTGGGAGGAGCAAGATCAACACAGGGAAAAATGAAACCTTTTAAAAGGTTAGAAGAATAAAGTAAATATTTCAAGAGATATTACAGAGTGTCGCCACCAAAAACTCACTGTTGAGCGTCTCAAGTGCCGTAAGCATAGCTTGTGAGAAGTTCTCTGAATCCTCCCTGGAGGCGAAGTTGAGTCCGTAGACCTGGCGGCTGTCCCGCCATTGATGGAAGGTGGGTGTTGCTTGGTTGTACTTGAGGCCCTTCAAGATGGCGCAGTTGATGACCACCTACATTCGACAAAAAAAAAAATACACCAATTATTAATTACATACATCATAGAAATGATTATTCTTGAAATACTACAAAAATAAATGCAAACATTTGTATTTTCCATCTCCTGAGACTCCTTATGCTGATTAATAAAAAAGTAAATAAATATTTTTTAATATAATAAATAAATAAAATAAAATAAAAAATATTTTTAAAAAAAAACAATAATTATATAAAATTTGTAAAAATCCCTTTATTCGTCCTCTAGGGAAATTTGTCTTTCGGGGTCTATTTCAAGGGAAGACTGGAATAACCCAGGCATCAGCTGCAGTGCAGTGTTGCAAAGTGAGCTATGGTGAGAGGTAAGTTGACTGAGTGGATAAGGGATTGTCTTTCCACTCAAAAAACTCAGGTTCAAGCCCTGATGTTGGGATTTCA
>NC_088360.1:97456891-97466891 GCF_034508935.2 Berghia stephanieae
AATAATAATAATAATAATATTTTTTTAAAATTCACTACCCCAATAAAGGCATTTATTTTAAGTTAATTTTTATAAGCCATGCAATGAATTAAATTTTAAACATGTGTGTCTATCCCGAATTTACAAGTTTTACTACAAACATGGATTTTTACTTTATGCCGAACATAGCAGCAGGTAGAAAAATATTTCTTGAAACAACTACTTCTCAGACACACACACACACACACACACACATTCTCACATACACCCCCCCCCCCCCCCCCCCCCCACACACACACACATTCAAACTCCGGGTCCCTGGATATAAGATCATGTAGCAAACTCAACTCGCCCCCTCCTTCGAACAAGAGAGAGAGAGAGAGAGAGAGAGAGAGAGAGAGAGAGAGAGAGAGAGAGAGAGAGAGAGAGAGAGAGAGAGAGAGAGAGAGAGAGAGAGTCAGAGAGAAAGAGAAAGAGTCATTGAAAGTCAGAGAGAAAGAGAAAGAATCATTGAGAGACAGAGAGAAATAGAAAAGAGAGAGAGAGAGAGAGAGAGAGAGAGAGAGAGAGAGAGAGAGAGAGAGAGAGAGAGAGAGAGAGAGGGGGGGGGGGGGGGGGAAAGGGGGTTGTTAATCCGTTAAGCTATAATATGATCGAAGTGAATAATCGATTCTGGTCGATTTTGATTGCGTTTTAAGTGCCTATTCGGCAAGCGAGTCAGTCGGAAGTCGCCAGTGATTATTCGGTCGTAATATTATTTTATCAAAGATCGAGAATGCATTCGCTTTGTTGTATTTTTAAACATCTTTTTGTTGTTTTTTTTGTTTTGTTTTTTTTTTGTTGGCTTTTTTTTTTTTTTTTTTTTTTTTTTGTTTGTTGTTGTTAATTAGTTTTATACAACTCTGAAATGAAGTAATCAAGATTGCTGTGGGCGATGGGTTGATATTATTTATTTGTTTCGTTTTGTTTCGTTTATTCACTCTCTTTTTAGGGGTCTACGAAGCTTGCGTCATTTTAACTAATTCTAGGGTAGATATAATAATAATACATGACATTTATAACGCGCATTTTCATCACTGGGTGATATTCACAGTGTTATTATAGCAAACCTAAACCCATCCTCGTTTGTCATCATCAAAACGACAACAGACCTTCCAATTAAAGAAAGAAAGAAATATAGATAGATAGATAGATAGATAGATACTGAAAAGAAAAATACTTGAGGAATTGACAAGTCGAATGCAATCGCAGCTCCCCCGTGGTAAATCCTTATTCCTTATGTGATCAGAATGTATAAAAGTCAAAACATGATCAGATTTATAATGTTTTCTCTTCGGAGAAGCATTTCATAAGGGCGTCCGCCATTGTTTCGATTGTTTAGAATCAGTTACTAAGTTACTATGCGTCATTACGAGGGAAGTGACATCACGGCAGTTGAATTCTATTGTTGTCAAGACCATGATAAATTCTAGCTCCATAAGCTTGGTAGTTGTGACGCACGAATTCTTACAAACTTCGCATCTAAATTAGACGTTAATAACGGTAAAAGATTTACGTCCATAATCTTTTATATATATATATATAAACATTGAGGGTGCCGAAAGATCAGTTTTCAGCTTCACAAATCGGATGCAGTCAAATTTTTGTTTTTCTGACCTCCCTGTTCAACCCAACGGTGATTGGGAACTTGCTATTATTGAGTTTGCGCCAACGGGTCCCGTTAGAGATAGACGACGATTGGGATTGTTTGGAAGCTTTAACCCTTTGCCCACTAGTCATTATGACATCCGAAATGCTATCGCCTTCTACATCTACGCCAGAATAGAAATAGAGGGTGGAGCCTACCATGATATAACATTTTATGGATCCCTAATTTCATCATATCAGTTCTGTCCACTGACAGGTGGGTGGATATCGCTTTCAAGAACTTATGTCCTTATATGAAATCCTGAGTTTTTGACCAATCAACGGATTGCTCTTTTGATAGCTCGCTTGTCAACTTGAGTCAGCTCAGCCCTTGATTTATGTAAAGGCATCACATGCGGTATATGTTGTGTAACTTCAAAGACCACGGTTGACCGAAAGCGATGAATGGAAGCCCTACTGTGGCGTGGAGAACGAGGTCTTGTATGTATAGTTACGTCATATCTCAACGCTCGTGAATTCTTAGTACGGCTGGACTCACAATCAAAACTCGAAATCTGTGTTTTAAACTCTTGAATCAATCGAATTACATCAGTGCGTTCGTCTCATTGAGAAATGAAAAACGATATATAAATCAAGAACATCGACCGGAAAATAAGGAAATTATCATAAAATTATAAAATTTGAGAAAGCTATTTTCAAAATCAAATATATTACAAAAAAGGTTATTTCTCGACCGATTTTTATGAGACAAAGACAATTTTTCTCCACTTTTCAAGCTGATTCCAACAATGAGGTTTTCAAATTTATCGCGATAAGATTATTTGTCATATTTTTTTTAATACCCAATTGACTGCTCAGGAATGAATACGTAATCCTTGGCGGCTAGCGAGTAGGTGTTAAATTTTGCTTACCCTTTCCCACGCAGACGCACACACATACACACACACACACACACACAGACTGAACACACAATGTATGTCTTTCACTTCTGGCCAAAGTTGCCTTATTACAACTTAGACTCGAATGATAACAGCGAGTAGGGTGTCAGATTAAACTTCAGTTTTAAAAGTCAAATTCAATTCACACCGTAATAAATCATAATAATGATCATTCTTGATATATTAGAGCATTAAAATATTTAATTCACATTACCATAAATATATTTTAAATATATGTATTTTGTAATTATTTTAGCGACGATACGAACCCCTTTTAATCGTCGAGCCGAACGATAGGATGCTAGACGACGATAAGTCTGTGTGTGTGTGTGTGTGTGTGTGTGTGCGTGCGTCTACGTGGGAAAGGGTAAGCAAAATTTAACACCTACTCGCTAGCCGCCAAGGATTACGTATTCATTTCCTGAGCAGTCAATTGGGTATAAAAAAAAATAATGACAAATAATCTTATCGCGATAAATTTGAAAACCTCATTGTTGGAATCAGCTTGAAAAGTGGAGAAAAATTGTCTTTGTCTCATAAAAATCGGTCTAGAAATAACCTTTTTTGTAATAGATTTGATTTTGAAAACAGCTTTCTCAAATTTTATAATTTTATGATAATTTCCTTGTTTTCCGGTCGATGTTCTTGATTTATATATCGTTTTTCATTTCTCAATGAGACGAACGCACTGATGTAACTCGATTGATTCAAGAGTTTAAAACACATATTTCGTGTTTTGATTGTGAGTCCAGCCGTACTAAGAATTCACGAGCGTTGAGATATGACGTAACTATACATACAAGACCTCGTATCCACGCCACAGTAGGGCTTCCATTCATCGCTTTCGGTCAAACGTGGTCTTTGAAGTTACACAACATATACCGCCTGTGATGCCTGTACATAAATCAAGGGTTGAGCTGACTCATTTTGACAAGCGAGCTATCAAAAGAGCAATCGTTGATTGGTCAAAAACTCAGAATTTCATATAAGGACACAAGTTCTGGAAAGCGATACCCACCCACCTGTCAGTGGACAGAACTGATATGACGAAATTAGGGCTCCATAAAATGTTATATCATGGTAGGCTCCACCCTCTATTTCTGTTCTGGCGTAGATGTAGAAGGCGATAGCATTTCGGATGTCATAATGACTAGTGGGCAAAGGGTTAAAGCTTCCAAACAATCCCAATCGTCGTCTATCTCTAATCGGCCCCGTTAGAGCCCCGATGCGCAATCTGTCTATTATCCTTTTGGCGCTACAGAAACCGGGATAAATTCCCACTCCACGAGCCTTGAGCATAGCAAACTAGAGGGCATTGGTCTTGAGGATATGTATGTATAAACAATCAATAAGCTCGATCGTTTGATTTATACTTGCCCTTAACGGGATGGGCGGGTCCTGAAGGCGAAATTCTAAAATGTAATAAGTAGCTGACTTTTAGTGGTAATTTTAGGTTATGTACATCCTAATTAGAGGAAAAAAAATTGAAAACCTAAATTTCAGTTTTTGGTTACCATGGTAACGCCGCCATTTTGAAATTTGATACCCTATTGGTCAGAATCAGCGTGGGTGCGCAACCGGGATGCGCGGGTTGACGGAGGTAAGAAACAATAACAAACCCACATGGTTGCCATTACCTCCACCATCATTCTCGCTCACGGTTTGTGGAAAGCACTTCATTACAGGCACGTAATAGTGAATCTAGTTTTTGTTTTGAACATTTCTATTATTATTCTTTGTAAATTGACCCATATTAAAAGAAACATACAAACAAAACAGGCATGACCAGTCACTAACAATGCCGTGTAGTGTGTAGACAGTAACACAGTACGGTGAACATGACTGACACTGGGATCGGAATGTCGGAACCCATGAGTCGTTCGCAACTCTGCCTCACGTATTCATTTAATCAGTCAATTTAATTTTTATTAAGCTTGCGTAAAACATACAAACAAAAAAGACATGACCAGTCACTAACAATGCAGTGTAGTGTGTAGACAGTAACACGGTACGGTGAACATGAATGACACTGGGATCGGAATGTCGGAACCCAGCAGTCGTTCGCAACTCAGCCTCGCGTACTCATTTAATCAGTCAATTTAAATTTCATTTAGCTTGCCTATTCTTCAAGTTTATGATATATTCACTTTTTCTATTTAAAAAGGGTAATCCAAACAGACCATAAAAACGATTTTATAATAAGCCGACTTCAACTTCCATCACTTACGACACGAACTTATTTTGGGTGTTTTTTTTTTAACAAAACCGTTTGACTCAAACTAAAGCTTCGGCATTGGATAAGGAGCGAGGTCCCTGTTGCCATCTTGCTTAGTTTATACAGAGACTGGGTTGCCAGCTTGGCTGTTCTTGATAAATAGTAGTAAATAGCACAACCTTGTGCAATGAGAGAGAGAGAGAGAGAGAGAGATTTTGAACAAAAAACGAATATCTCTCTCTCTCTCTCTCTCTCTCTCTCTCTCTCTCTCTCTCTCTCTCTCTCTCTCTCTCTCTCTCTCTCTCTCTCTCTCTTGCCCTCTCTCTCTCTCTCTCTCTCTCTCTCTCTCTCTCTCTCTCTCTCTCTCTCTCTCTCTCTCTCTCCCTCTCTCTCTTCCTATTTCATCTGTCACACTGTTTGACAATCTTCTTCACCTGGCTCACTTGTACTTGTAATATCGGGTGTAAGGTAAAATTTTGAACAATTATTATTATTTATAAAATGCAGAAACTTTGCAAATAAACCGATAGACTAGATATTAATTCGATTCGAAAAGTGGAACACAAAAGGAGAATTTGCAAATACCCGGTCCAGACATAAGCGTCATGGTCTGATTTATAAAGTGCAGAATCTTTGCAAATAAACGGATAAAATAGAGATTAATTCGATTCGAAAAGTGGAACACAAAAGCAGAATTTGCGAATGCCCGGTCCAGACATAAGTGTTATGGTCTTATTTATAAAATCTAGAAACTTTGAAAATAAACGGACAAGATAGAGATTAATTCGATTCGAAAAGTGGAACACAAAAGCAGAATTTGCGAATGCCTGGTCCAGACATAAGCGTTATGGTCTTATTTATAAAGTGCAGAAACTTTGCAAATAAACGGATAAGATAGAGATTCATTCGATTCGAAAAGTGGAACACAAAAGCAGAATTTGCGAATGCCCGGTCCAGACATAAGCGTTATGGTCTTATTTATAAAGTGCAGAAACTTTGCAAATAAACGGATAAGATAGAGATTCATTCGATTCGAAAAGTGGAACACAAAAGCAGAATTTGCGAATGCCCGGTCCAGACATAAGCGATATGGTCTTATTTATAAAGTGCAGAAACTTTGCAAATAAACGGATAAGATAGAGATTCATTCGATTCGAAGAGTGGAACACAAAAGCAGAATCTGCGAATGCCCGGTCCAAACATAAGCGTTATGGTCTTATTTATAAAGTGCAGAAACTTTGCAAATAAACGGATAGACTAGATGTTATTTCGATTCGAAAAGTGGAACACAAAAGGAAAATTTGCGAATACCCAGTCCAGACATAAGCGTCAGTCCTATTTATAAAGTACAGAATCTTTGCAAATAGACGGATAAAATAGAGATTAATTCGATTCGAAAAGTGGAACACAAAAGCAGAATTTGCGAATGCCCGGTCCAGACATAAGCGCTATGGTCTTATTTATAAAGTGCAGAAACTTTGCAAATAAACGGAAAAAACAGATTAATTCTAATCGAACAGTGGAACACAAAGGCAGAATTTGCGAACAACCGGTCCAGACATAAGCGTTATGGTCTTATTTATAAAATCTAGAAACTTTGCAAATAAACGGATAAAATAGAGATTAATTCGATTCGAAAAGTGGAACACAAAAGCAGAATTTGCGAATGCCCGGTCCAGACATAAGCGTTATGGTCTTATTAATAAAATGCAGAAACTTTGCAAATAAACGGATAGACTAGATATTAATTCGATTCGAAAAGTGGAACACAAAAGCAGAATTTGCGAATGCCCGGTCCAGACATAAGCGCTATGGTCTTATTTATAAAGTGCAGAAACTTTGCAAATAAACGGAAAAAATAAGATTAATTCTAATCGAACAGTGGAACACAAAGGCAGAATTTGCGAACAACCGATCCAGACATAAGCGTTATGGTCTTATTTATAAAGTGCAGAAAATTTGCAAATAAACGGATAAGATAGAGATTAATTCGATTCGAAAAGTGGAACACAAAAGCAGAATTTGTGAATACCCGGTCCAGGCATAAGCGTCATGGTCTTGTTTAAATGAAACAATGCCATTTAAAAAAATATATGGTCAATGAGTAATTAAGCTAAATATGCGGAGTTCAGATAGATAAATTGATCTGTGATTTTTTTTTTATAATTAGCTGTTTTTATTCTCCATCATTTAGGTTATGTGATTAAGTTTATAATTGAAATACAAACTTTATCTCACTTATCAATGTTTTGCAATAAAGGAGAGTGTGAGTGAACCTGAGCAAAGGAAATTATTTGAGAGAGTGATATTTATCATGCTTTTCAGTTTGTAGTTGAATTCTAGAATGGATTCTTTATAGTTCTCATTGATTGTATGTCAGTATGTCAGTCTTTAGGACACCGATTACCCTAATGCGGCCACAATTTACAATGTGACGGCCACAAGCCCGTTAAACGCAGAGTGGGGTATTGTTGTTTGCAAGTAATGCTATGGTTTTAATAGGATATCTGTCTCCTATTAAAATACATTCCTGTGTTGGATTTTGGATTAAATTCATGTCTTCTTCGGATTTTGGGATATTTAATTTTCATGGATTGTGATTGTGATTTTCAAGACTATTAATGTAAGTAAATGCCCAAATAGATATTTTTATTCATTTATTCTTTATTTTTTTTTTTTTAGTTTTGTTTTGTTTTGAAGCATTTATTATAAGAAATATTGTACATATGCACTTATACACCAAAGACTATATCCTTTCAACTGCTTATTATTATTATTATTATTATTATTATTATTATTATTATTATTATTATTATTATTATTATTATTATTATTATTATTATTTATTATTATTATTATAATAATAATAATAATAATAATAATAATAATAATAATAATAATAATAATAATAATAATAATAATAATAATAATAATAATAATAATAATATTAATAATTAATAATAAGTGCATTGAGTGAAATCCCAATCATGGTTGCCCAAATAAAACTGGCGCTAGAATCCCGACTACCTGTCTCAACGAATGTTGTTTGTACGATACATACTAACTACACGTTCAATATCGGGGCAGAAAATATACGTTTGGTTTTATGAAATTAAAACAGTAGTCCCACATTGTTCTTTGATGTTATTTGTGGTTGCATTTGCTTTGAAACTTACACATTATATTGTGTTACATTGTTTACAAAATATTTCTGGTACTCGTATGCATGTGTAGTCAACGGACCACCGGTCAATCGTGTTCTTTATTATTTTATTATTAATTTTGGCTTGACATCTTACATATGTGAATTTGACAGGTTGTTATGGATGGTAATTATAACATTAAGTGATTTTTAAACATTTTTACGGCGTTTTAAATGTCTTTCTTGCATTCATTGCCGAGCACCTCCACTTTTCTGTTACTATTTTAACGATCAGCTGATTTTCTCTTGCCTCCCCTTTAATTTCGCGGACTTTTTTCAGAACGAGGCGTGGGAGTGGCTAATAATGAAGTAGTTTTCAAAATGCTAAGGCTTCGCCAAATGACAAGATATTGACATGAAAATAGGTATACAAGTAGTATTTGAGCCATTCATTTGGGCTAAGCATCGGTTTTCTAATATCTACAATAGTATTATTTTTATTGATTTTCAAAGTTCATCAATTTTGAAACATCAAAAATTGACCCATTTTTGGACTTTTGACCCTCATTTACGCAAAATTTATAAAATAAATCTGAAATACAAATGCTCAGTTTTATGACGCTAGTAATACTGTATGCACATGCGAAAAATCATTCAAAAATATTTACAAATAAAGGAAGAGTAGCAAAATAAAGGTAGAAAAAGCACAAACAGAGAAAAACGCATTCAAAGTTTCAAGCACAGGAAACTCAGACAAGATCATGCATTCATGCGTCAAAATGACCCTGCTTGATATGCAGGCCCTCCCTCTTCAGCCTCCTGTTCCTGCCTTGCCTTTTCTCGGCTTCACACACACACACACACACACACACACACGTACGTACACACACACACACACACAAACACACGTACGTACACACACAAACTCTCTATCTATCTATCTATCTATCTATCTAAGCTATGAGCGGCTATATGGTCTTGTGGTATGACACTCGCTTTCGGATCGGAAGGTCCTGGTTTCGAGCCTGGTTCAGCGCATAGTTGAGTCCTTGGAAAAGACTATTTACTCCCGTTCTCTCACCGGATTCGGGTGTAAAATGAGTACTTAGCCGTCAACAGTACTGTCGCTGTCGGAAAAGTTGTAATATCGCCTAACAGGCGTCATGTCTTGTTCTACATTTTACGTGTTGCTGTCGGTCAGGGACCCTGTGTAAAGCGTTTTGAGCACAGTTTGTGGATTCTGCGCGCGCTCTCTCTCTCTCTCTCTCTCTCTCTCTCTCTCTCTCTCTCTCTCTCTCTCTCTCTCTCTCGCTATCGTTCTCAAGTGCATAACAAACCTCTCGCTCATTCGTTTACAACCAATACTCAGTCTAGCTCGACAGTAACTCCATTCATTTCATTTAGAGACCTCAGCGCTTTTTCATTTTACATCATGTTACGAAGGAGTGACAAATTCTATCTATAAAAATTCACAATAATATTACTGTTCCCATCTTGTTCGAGCTGCTGATTTTGCAAGTCGTACAATTCGAGTCTTTCTAGGCATACTTGTTGCGTACGTGTCGGTACTTTTCACAAAACAAAACTTTTATGTCCCCGGGAAGAAGAAAAATCACACACAGAATAACAATGTTTACATGCGACGCATGCGAAGATGAGGTCAAAGCATGAACTTTGACTCGCCCGCTAACCACTCAGAAAGCAGTATCAGGTCATGTTATCATCGACTATTTTGAACAGCCAATGAGAACAGCGCTAGCAAGGCAAAGGTCACACTCACGATTTTACTACAATCAGTCAACCCCTCACAATTGGGTCAGAGAAGGGGTTTTTGGAAAGGTTCTTGACTAAATATAGATAGACCGAAGACCTTGACAGTGGGCATTTCATGAAGACCAAAAATAGACGAAACTATCGATACCAAACTTGCCTATTATTATCGATGTTTTATGCTCATATTGGCCTAATGTTTATATGGCTTTTTCGCTGTCAAGCCAGGCTGTAACATTATATTTACTGACCCCCTTGGACTTCAAGAGGTCAGTTTGGACCTAAACTGACCCATCTGAGAGTCAACAT
>NC_088360.1:97471891-97499391 GCF_034508935.2 Berghia stephanieae
CATAGTCTTTCTATTCGATGGCTTGAACAACAAAAACACAGAGGCAACGTATAATTACTCTTTGATAACCAAAAACCATAACAAGCTTATTTATGATGTCTGTCAAACTCTAAATCTGAAAATTGCTTTTGACAACTTGTGTTTTTTTATTTGGAATATTATATCTAGTCTTTGTGACGTAACGTATGCGTACCGACGTGTACCGAGTTTGCAGGTCTGATAACCCAAATTCTTACGGTCCCGTTGTTCTAATGGGAGTACTCTCAAACCAACGCAAAATCTTGTCCATTACAACAAAATTAAAACAGGTCCATATTTGCGATCGGTAATCAGACCCGCTTACCTTTATCGTTTAACGGCCTGTAAATATTGAGCATATGCGTGAGGTCACATCGTGTACCAAATAAGTAAGCATGATATGAAAATTTGACAACGATTAAAAAAAAAAAAAAAAAAAAAAAAAAACAATAACCATAAGACAGGAGAAGAAATGGGTGGGAGGTGGAGAAAAGAATGTGAGGAAAAAAATAGGGGGGGGGAGAGAGAGAGAGAGAGAGAGAGAGAGAGAGAGAGAGAGAGAGAGAGAGAGAGAGAGAGAGAGAGAGAGAGAGAGAGAGGAGTGTAGCAGAAAGAGGAGACTAAAGAATGGGAGAATCATGGAAAAGCAGACCTTCAGAACCATAAAGCCCATATTTTATTTATTTATCCCGGTTTCAGCAGAGCAATGTGTGAGGGAAATTGACTGTTATCCTTTAAAGTACTTTCCGTCAGATTTAAAAGATCCAGCCACCCAATCCAATCATCGCAGGGTAAACAAGGCGAGTGCGCTACACACTGAGCAATCGGGACTCTCTGTCCCGTTATAACATGAAAGGAACGTCGTATCAAATAATTAACCTTTAGAATCATCAAATAAATAAATAAATAACAATGTGGAATTGAATGTAAGCTTCAATTTAATATACGGAATGGACCTTTCGGGTTTCCCCTTAATCAACAAAACAAGATGAATGAAAGAAACACCACAGACGAATGAGACATTTTGTATCTTAACAGCGCCCTTTCCACATTGTCTCATTCGTCTGTGGTGTTTCTTTCATTCATCCTGTTTTGTTGATAGAGGGAAAACCCGAAACTTCCATTTTATCTGTTTTCGTATATTAAATTGAAGCTTATATTCAATTTCACATTCTTATTAATTTCTTCGAGCTTCGAGCAGCAACATTTACAACACATAAATAAATGCAATCCAACAAAACAGTAGCCCCGCCCAATGGAAAGTGTTTGACTCACGGTGTTCAGACATATCGATCTCATTGAATTCGAGACTGCGGCTTTCAAGGTACGTAATCCGAACCATTTTATTGCTTATGCGGCGAGTGCCCCGCCCGCTGAGTTATCGGGACTCCTCCCCGTGTGATACATAGCAAGAAAGAATGTATTAATCACTCAATCCTAGATCTTTTTGCGACTTTTCAAAATTTGAAAATAAATTAATTAAAAATGAGCATTTACATAGATAGTTTTATTCAACTATCATTAACATGCAAAAAACTAAAAACATTAACTTTGATACTACGCCTATAATTTGTCTCATAAAAATGTAATAAATAGGCATGGAGTAAAAGTAACCCGGGTAAACTACGGATATAGTCGGTGTTAGAGTTGGGTGAGTTAAATAATCAACCTGAACACTTTCGAATCAACATACATCTAATCCAATCATGCACTTGCCGCCTCCTGTGCGGCTATGTGGTCTTGTGTGGTATGACACTCGCGTTCGGATCGAGCCTCGCTCGGCGCATAGTTGAGTCCTTGGAAAAGGCTCTTTAATCACATTCTCTCACACGTACTCAAGTGTAAAATGAGTACCTGGCCGTTAACAGCGTTGTCTCTGTCCAAAAAAAAAATTGAATATCGCCTAACATGCGTTATGTCCCGTTCTACGTGTTGAGTGTTGCTTTTGACCAGGGATCCCTTGTAAAGCGCTTTGAGCACCTTTAGTGGATATTGCGCTATATAAAAGCTCGATTTTTTTTTTACATTAGATCAATGGTTGCATGAATTCGTATGAGTGTGCATCCCTTCTGTCCCCCCCCCCCCCCCCCCCCATGTAACTGTAACGGTGTCCTGACATATCCATCAGATTTAACTCTTTACAACAGCTTTCAAAAGAAAGTAATTAAAGCTATTTTATTGCTTTCATAAAGTATGTGTAATTGATAGAGGCTTACGTTAAAGATTAAAAGAAGCTTGCGACATACGATGTACGGTATTTATCTTGTGCACATATCCTGTCAAAGGTAAAATGCACCGACAATGCTAAATAAATATTAAATCAACGCGTCATAAAGATATTTCGGTACGTTACCATCCTGGCAATCTAGAAACTGGTCTAGTTTTGCTCCCGTTATAATTATTTGTTTTCAAACCTGTTCTTCCTGAAATGATCGACATGTCTTTGAAAAGTTCGCACCCTATATTGAGTGAATGCGTTTGCCACCTGCTTCAGTCCCCTGATCAGTAACAAGAGTAATAAATACAAGGATACACTTATAATATGGGATTGCTATCCCAGTGTGGTGGTTTTTTTGTTTGTTTTTAGGTGTTTAACGGCGCTTTCGATACTATTAAAGGTCATTTAAGCGCCCGTTTCTTTCTTTTATCAATCTTTATCGGCCTTGAGGGGCCATAGCTGCTCAAAACGTGTACTGTTGTAATAAAATCTTTATAAAATCATAATAGTTACATGTTTGTTATGTAAAAATATTTATTTACAATTTCTGCGAGAAGTGTGGCGGCTTATTGTTTCGTGTGTTGTGTTCAATCGAAAGAAAAAAAAATAATAATCAAACCCTTTTAAAAATGTTATTGTGTGAGTTGACCAATGAGGTGTTCACTGTAATGGACACAGCTAAGGAACACAACCCGAGGCAAACGGATCTCCCTAACACAACTTCTTTGACCTCTTTTAAGTTATTTTGTGTTGTCGCTGTCGAAGTTATCTATTTAATGTTCTTTGTTGATGCTGCTGTGGGTGGTGGTGATATAAACTTTGTGCGAGTATTTATCCATTCATCAATCTCTTTAAATCGAACAATCAGCTAAAATCACCCTAAAAGACCACGGTATTCCAAAATCACGCTTTTAAAAAAAAGTATCTTATAGTTGAATATCTAAGTGTTAGGCCAACAATAACAGAGCGAGAGAAGTTGAAGTCCAGAGTGCGTTACAGCATACAATGTAAAGTGCGCTCATACACCAGCACTACCACGCAATCTACCTACTCGGTGCTGCCAATTCAAATACACGTCAGTAAAAATGAAAAAAAAACCCGATAAGATTATAAAATAAATAAAAATACCGGAACATCTCTTGAATCCAGGACTTTTTTTTTCTATATAAAATGTCTTTTTTTAATATATAAAAAACTTAATGTTTCACATTCAAAAAATAATAATAATAAAATTCCCTTCACTCATCCCATACGCTAGAAAGGCAGTCTGTCCATCATTTTGCAATCGAGAAATAAAAATAAATATTATTACTTAAAAGTATTCAAATGTCCTTGTAAATTAACCGAAAAGGACAATTTGAATTGAAAAAAAAAAGTCTTTGTAAAGAAACTCGACAGAAATATGCCGTCAACAACCTTTAAAAAAAATTCAGTACAAGTATGCACATTACTAAATTAAGGGATAAAATCAATGGAAGGGGGTTGGGACCGGAATTTCAACAATCCTGAACAGGTATTTCAACAACCTTATTTTTTTTAACCAAAAAAAAAAAATAAATAAATAAAAACCCACAAAAAAATGGATTAATTCCGAGAAAAAAGGGCGTTTCCAGCTCTTCATACTCATATATATACACTAGCACAAAATCTACAGGCTGTATATTGTACTAAGCTTGAAGTGAATATATATATATATATATATATATATATATATATATATATATATATATATATATATATATATATATATATATATATATATATATATATATATCTTTGCACGATGGCACTATGTTATAGAAATCACAGAGCTGATAACACGGGAAGAGTCGTGGACGAGATACTCTAGTTGTAATTTAATCTATGCCTTGGCATCACCAACCACTTTCTTGGCCGTCCTGGTAAATGTATCGATCCAACCACATCACAAACGCCATTCATTATACAATGATGATGATGATGTAGATATATTCGTGACATACCACCAAAATAGTGGCTATCTAGTTCATTTCCTTCCCACTTCTTTTTCTTATACAGTTGTGCACTTTCTTATCTTCCTTTCTATCCCTTTTTTTATGCGTTTGCTTGTTTCGTTCGTATATTATTTTAAAAAAATCATCATCAGCATTATTATTATTATCATCGTTATTATTATTACTATTAATATTACTACTATTAGTAGTAGTAGTAACTATTCTTCTTCTTCTTCTTCTTCTTCTTCTTATTATTATTATTATTATTATTTTATTATTATATTATTTTTATTATTATTATTATTATTATTATTATTATTATTATTATTATTATTATTATTATTATTATTATTATTATTATTATTATTATTGTACCATTAAGAGACATAAATGGGTGTTCAAAACGCTAAATATTCCTTCAGATCCATATAAATTTTGACAGCATCTGGATATCTGACCATTTAAATGTGAGGTGATTTTCTCTACTAACCGAGCTATAAAGTCTCATGGGAAATAAAAAGCAAAGACCATGACAATATTAGAAATCCTTCTTTGGAAAAACTTGATGCCAAATACTACAACGCCTCTTTGGCCTCTACACGAGCATACGTCAAATAATCTCTCATTTCAATACGTTTACCGTAATAATCTCTCATGTCAATACGTTTACCATGGAGGCTCAAGATGTATGGTGATTCAATAGAATATGAACACTTCATGGGCACTACACTTCTGAAAATAAAATTTTTTCCAAAAATTTTGATGAGAAAACTCGTCCTGCGTCCTTAAACGATTCATCTTTTCAAAAAACTCTCAAACCTGTGAGTCTTTGACAAGATGAGGGTCATTTTAATAGGAAGGAGTTTTCTGGCTCTGGCCAAAAAATTTTTAATGTTTTTTTTTTTTTCTTCTCAGAGTACGACAGTGTAAAGAGCGTTTGATTGAACACGAATATCTTTGGTTTGATTTGGATATAATTTAGAACTGCACATTAAATCAATGATGTGCTTAAGTACTCATCTAGTAATATTTACATTTTATTGAATCATCCAGTATCATTATTAGTTCCATTAAAGTGGGGGTACCTTGAGTCCCTGAGTAATTTCATCAAAACTTTTAAAAAATTGTTTAACATAAGTCTATCACCTGATCCTATTCAATATTTCAAACTTTAAAAGTGACAAAAATGTTCCATTTAGCACCATTAGATTGAGCCTTATTATAGAAGACCAAAACTGGGATAAACTCAAGCAAATCAATACACTGTCATCAACACAGGATTTTTAGGACATTCATAGGGAAAAGAGAAGTGCAAAAATGAAAATAGCGTATATAAATATATCACAATGTGCGGGATTTAACCCTTTGAAGAAAGTTGAAATGAAACAGTGCTGGAAAAAGTAAGAAATAAAAATGCAATTTAAAAATATCTGAAAAACATCTTCCTCGACATATATAGAGATAATTCAACGTATGCTCAGTCGAGGAGAACTGCTCTTTTGAGATGTTTTTTTTTCCTTCTTGTATACTTCTTTCTTACTTTGTCTGGCATTGCTTCATACACACTTTTTCAGATCTTTACCTTACACCAGTGCCTGCCCCCTAATTGGTCATTGGGATTTAACTCTGAACCCATCTGGTACAGCACCCATCACGAGAGGTAAGTAAACTAATGCACTTACACTGCTTTAGTTATTCCAGGCAACTGAGACAACAAAAATGAAGAACAGGCGGAATATACAGATAAAATAAAAATGAAAAGAAAATATTAAACAACCTAAATTTTAAAACATGAAATGAAAAATGGAGACTGGTGGGGTATGCCTGATGCCTGGGATCGTGAATTCACACTCCAACCACCATTGAGTACTGATGATACAAGTTATACTCCATTTCATTTCATTTGTTCTCCACATTCATTTGTTTATAGTTGTGCTGACAAAAGGTTTGTAGCCAAAATGTCCACTGTCTGTATTGTTCCCATCCAAAACCTCTCCATTACCACTCTTTCATTAGTAAATGTAAAATGGTACTGAACATTATAAACATCTGAAAAAGTGTGTATGAAACAGTGCCAGACTAAGCAAAGAGAAAAATTAAAGAAAAAAAAAATCCCCAAAATTCAGGATGCTTCCACTGAGGATCAAACCTCAGACTTCCTGATTATCGGTCAGACATGCTACTATTACACCACAGAGGTTACCTGGTAGCTGGGATGATTTAATGCCTATATAATTCTACACAAGATACATGTTTTCCACTATGAACCCTCACTGCATCACAAGACACAAACACTGAACACGAGAGGACAAGGACGAGAACATTTGAATTAGCTCCATTTTCATTTTGAAAATATCTAAGTGACAAATTAAGGAGCAAGTATTGGTGTAAGATCTGAAAAAGTGTGTATGAAGCAGTGCCAGGCAAACCATCGTAATTTGTCACTTTGATCATTTCAAAATATCAAATGTCCTCATCCTTTTGTGTTCAATTTTTGTATATTGGGATGAAGCAGAAACACATATGCTTGCAAAGAATTTAAGCACTGATTTCGGCTCTTGGTCTTCTTTAGGAGATTGACAAAACCCACAAACAAACAAACATACACCAAAAAAATAAAAATCCCAAAAAATTATCTGAAAAAAGATTACACACAGTTAACTTAAATACCTACGACTGAAAGTAACAGAAAAAAATAAAAATCCCAAAAAATTATCTGAAAAAAGATTACACACAGTTAACTTAAATACCTACGACTGAAAGTAACAGATATAGAGGAAGAAATATGAAGGCATGAATAATAGAATATAGACAGGGTCAGAGAGCAAGTGATCATCAACTGCTTAGTGAACTTAATGATTAGCTTATCAGACAGAACATGTAAATTTTAAAAATATTATGAAAAAAAAAAAGGGGGGGGGGGGGGGGGGGGGCACCTTCACAGTGAATAGTGGTGTGTAAAGCTTAGACATACTTTTTACTTATCCATAATATAAATTTTATTAGGAGCAATAGTCATTTACGAGCATTTTCCAAGGACTCAACCATGCAGTGTCCACAGTGGGACTCAAACTTGGGTCCTTCAAGTCAATAGCCTAGTGTCAAACCACAAAACCGCATAACTACAATAAATAACAATAATTCAAAATCAGGCATACACATGTGAAATGAAATCGAAAGCCCAAACACTAAAAAAGGTGAATGTAACAGAAAAATTTCTCTTATCATTTTGAGAAAAATAGGCATTCAGACAGCAAGCACTCTTGCGGTTAACTATCATTACAGTGCTCTAGTTCCAATTATTTTGTGTCCATTTGGCATGAGATAGAGAACAAGGAGGGAGGAGGAGGAAAAGAAGAACAAGAATAGGAAAAACGACAACAACAAGAAAAACGAAAACAACAACAACAAGAAAAGGAGGAGGAGGAGGAGAAGAAGATAAAGAAGAAGAACAAAAACACGAAGATGGAGGAGGAAGATAAAAAGGGGGAGGGAAGAACTTCCATAGACAGGCACCACTCAGGGAAGACCTGTGATCATACATCAAACGCCATATGCTATACATAATACATAGATATTTATTAAACAATAATATACATTATAATATCAAATATACATAGAAATATGATAATCGTAAGTATTCAAAAGATTCAAACAGTGTTGAAATTATTAATATTATAAAGCGCGGCTCTGGTTATGGAGCTGCTCCTTTTTTTATATATACATCCTATTTCCATTGTATTTCTATCTTATTGTGTAAATTATAACACATCTGTACAAAAAATTTCCTGTTTGGGATGCAATAAAGTATTATTATTATTATTATTATTATTATTAATCGGGACTATATATATATATATATATATATATATATATATATATATATATATATATATATATATATATATATATATATATATATATATATATATATGAGTCCCGATTCATAATAATAATAATAATAATAATATATACATACATACTTATTTCAATGGGCAATATTTTTTATAGCTAAGACATTTTTCATAAGGAAGTATAGAATAACTATTAATATAGATAATACATAAAATACCCACAAGAGATGCTTTAAAAGACTTATACCTACGACTATGAGTAAGTGTTTCAAATTATATTTTAAAAACATAAGATAAAATTATTGTCATTTGGCGGAATGACAACCAAAAATCTCTGGAATTGTTCAACTACTTTCTAGTGGCCATAAAGAGAGTTTAACTAATAATATTTCAGATAATTTAAATTTCATTTGTTAATTTGGCTGCTTTGCGATGTCCCCATAAAATCAGGACGAAAAAAATATATCATTGTGATAACGTTAGACATGTAACAATCCATCTACAGACCCCCCCCCCCCCCCCCCCCCCCCCCGCATATCTGCATATTGGTCTTTGAGCCCAAATAGTTATGGGAGCATGGGCCATGGGAGGCTTTTCAGACTCGAGTTCGAATTGCCACTTCGTTTACTATTATTAGTCATTGAATGAAGTGGCGCCCATATGTGAAAATTCAGCCAAAAAGAAGTAGTAGTAGTAGTAGTAGTTTATGAATGTATCCACAAACTGTCCATCTTCAAGTTCAAATAATGTAATAATTTGTGAATAATAGAAAAGGTGAACTTGACAGTACGGTTCGGAGGAGGGTGTACTGAGAGAATAGGCCTTTTTATATCTATCTAATCTGGCCTTTTGATTGTGTGGTCTGCTTTTATTATGACAGAAAATGGCAATTGACAAGGCAATGTAGATTGGTGGCTGTGAAGAAATCTATTTTAAAATAGAGGCAGAGGTGAAAAATGATTGACTGAGTTGCATTGCAAACTCAAGAGTAAGGCTTAGGACTTAGGCAATAAAAATCAGGTTAGCCAACGTTTTAATTTTAATTGGAATCTCTCTCTCTCTCTCTCTCTCTCTCTCTCTCTCTCTCTCTCTCTCTCTCTCTCTGTGTGTGTGTGTCCCTCTCGGACTTGCTCTTGTCATCCCACCCCTCCTCTCTCTCTCTCTCTCTCTCTCTCTCTCTCTCTCTCTCTCTCTCTCTCTCTCTCTCTCTCTCTCTCTCTCTCCAGGACTTAGGCTACTAGGATGCCGTTTCAGTTTCTACAAAATGTGACCAACACATTGAGTTTGAATATAAATTGGCTGTGAAGAGATAAACATTAAAAATGAACAAATGAGGATAGCAGTAGTTGAGGTAGAATAAAGAAGAAAAAAGAAAAGTAAATTTTTGTTCATTCTTCACATCAAAATCAAAATAAAAGAAACACTGATCAAAAAAGCAATAGACTTACGTCATTTTGTCCTTTGTATTGTTGTGGGTCGTTCAATGATAAATAGTATTCTTGGAGGCTATCAAATTTCAAGTCTATTTCCTGAATGAGCCGAAAACACACAAATCCAATTCGATCATTCACTATAAAAAAGGCACTCGACACTGGAAACTAAGGATTGAGGACACCTCTCGATCGTTTCACTGATGTAGATGTCTCATAATGAAGAATATGTCAGTCCCAGAAGGGATTAAAACACGTGAAAACATACAACTACAGTCTTCATTGACTGTAGCTTTGTCAGAAACTTCTAAATATTTGTCTTAGCAAAGTATGAGCACGTAATGTGCGTATAATCCGATGAATCAGTCAACTCAACTCACTTCCTACATTGACGCCATGTTCGGATAAATTTAGATTCATTTGCTGCGTGATTGAGTATCATGTTTTACTCCCGATTTCTAAAATGTAAACGAAAGATATAAAGTAAAGGAATGCAGCCAAAAGTTTTGGTTTTCATAAAGATTCAGGTTACTAATTGATCAGTAGAGTTTCATTTTTTGAAACGTTTTACCATTCAGTCCGTTATTAAGTAGGGGTACAAAATTTATTGAGTTACTGCCCTTACCTTAATGTTGGCCCTTTCTTCCTCGTTCCCCAGAAGCTCAGAAGTTTATAACCAGTCTAATGATAATAACAGATCCCGATAAATAAGAGAGAGAGAGAGAGAGAGAGAGAGAGAGAGAGAGAGAGAGAGAGAGAGACTAATAAATGCTTATAATTCCGTTGCCATGGAGATCTGTAAATAAGTGCACATCGGTCTAAATCATGACGTAACTATAGTTTTTTTTAATTTTTGGTTGATTTTGCTTTTTTGCTTTTTTTTTTTTTGCTTTTTTTTTTGTGTATCTTATTGTTTTATTTTTATTTTATCTTTTGTTGCTGTTTTGTTTTGTTGTTTGTTTGTTTTTTGTTGTTGATTTTTAGTGTTTTTTCTTTTTCTTTATCTTTTTTTTTTTATTTGTTTTGTTTTGTTTTGTTTTTATTTTTGTTTCTCTTTTGTTTTCCCATTTAAAAAAAAATGACGGATGACTTTTTCCTTTTTAAATTATCGATTCAATGTTTCTATGTCTTTGTTTAACCAGTTAACTGTCGTACTCTGGAATGACACATATTCACAAACTTGGCCTGAAAACTCGTCCGTCAAATATCGATCGATTTAAATGACTTTCATCTTGGCACAAACTCTAAAACCTGGATGTCTGTCTATCAAGTACGCATATGTGATCTTCAATCCTCATCAATCCGGTATTGATTGTGTCGATGTTTATCCGATGAAAAGTATACTTCGGGTTTAAGTGAACGGAATAAAGTGGTGTTTTAGTTTATAGCTTTGTGAGAAACTATACAAAGTCTCCTCATCATAGTGGCTGTTACTAAGTTCACGATGCTCCTCATGCATAATCCAACTCATATTTTTATAGTAAATTTATATATATTAACTTTTCATTTTCTAAATCACTCTGACATAATACCCCTTTGAGGCGGAGGATCACTTGTAGACCAACAGCAAGCTACCTCACTCCGTATGATAATAACAAGAAACGAAGAGAGTAGGAAAGTGCCAGAGGACAAAAGAGAATAACATTTTTATTTGTGTTTTTCACTTCGTATGCATAGTAACGAAAGGGACTAGCTAGGCATTGAATTTACCGTGTAAAAATAGATAAGGGAAAATCGTCATCGACAGAAATAAATAACTACTCTTTCTAAACGTACTTTATTGGACCGGGGTGGGGTCTTTTGACCTCCCATATTTCTTTTTTTATGAAGAGAAGTCATTTGTTGTTGCTGCTATCCTCTAGATCAGTTTTCCGTGTTGTTTTATGTCTTTTCTTGGAATGAGATTACTTGATTTTGTCCTGGCACTGTTCGGAGTCCTAGACTGAGAAGAGAACAGTCAAATGTATAAATTTTAGTTTTGGGAAATATTTTTTTTCTCATTTATATCATTTCTGTATAATGTACTGTTATATTTTTTTGTTTTGAATATGTCTTGTCATTATCTGGATGTGTTCCTCTCAGAGTGTTTCTTTGCTTGTGTCTCGATAGGACTTTTACACGATCTCCTGCTTGGCACATTGATAGTTTGCTCTTGGTCTACTTATGTTTCCTTTTTGAACCAGTCTCCTTTGTCTTACCTTTTTTGGGTGCTTTATTTGTAAGTCTAGCTTGTTATGCCTATTTATTTATTTATTTATTTATTTATTTATTTACTGGGTTGTTTTTGTGTGTGCTTTTTTTTTTTTTTTACTATTCCCCTTTCTTCATTTTTACTGGCGCTGAAATGTCTCAAGCGCCATAAAACCTGTTACCTGCCATACTCTGAAATTACACGTACATTTTAAAATTTGATCAGCAAACTCGTCCTTCGAATATCGATTGATTAAAATGACCCTCAAAGTCCCAGGTTTGAGAGTTTGCCAAGATAAGGGCCATTTAAATCGATCGATATATGAAAGACGTGTTTTCTGGCCAAATTTTTTTTAACGTGTCTTTCCAGAGTACGGCATTCAAACCGGGGGTCATGGGGACAACATGTTTCGCTTTGTAAAATTTATATATATATTTCCATTTATTTTTTTTGGATGAATAAAGTATATATTATTATTATTATTATTATTATTATTATTATTATATATTATTATTATTATTATTATTATTATTATTATTATTATTATTATTATTATTATTATTATTATTATTATTATTATTATTTTTTACTAGTAAAAAGCCCGCAATTTCGCGGGGAAGGAACTATTTTCATTCGATATTATACCCACCATTATTTAATGAGGGCAGATTGGTAACGAACGTTGTCTGTGTAAGTTGGTTCATCCTCTGTTGATTTTTATGTGTGGCCCAACATGAAGTGTAAGCCGCTATAGCCTCTGACCCGTGACACAGCAATATATAGTTGTCCGTGTATGAAAACAGGTTGTGGTAATAAAATCAACTGCGAAAATAAACCTGAAGTAGCAGACGTGAGCAGAGTTGAAAGACGATCCGGGGATCGAGAACTTACCTTACAGTACAGTACTCTAGTGATCATGTTTGGTGGCGTTTGGCACCGTTTTTATGCACCTCCAATGACTTTAAATTATAAAAGGAAATCAAATTATCTGTTTATCTATCAGTAAAAAATACATTTCTAATTTTCAAATCTTTTAGTAGAGTTGTGCGCCGTATAATTTTTTTTTTATTGACCCAAATGGCACAATGTTCTCCACAAGGCTAGACTATATTTAAGAAAGGATTTTCAATTCCATTGTATTTATCTTCCCACAACATTCTACATGTTTTTATATTTCACTTTCTAAACTGCATTACACAGTTCCTCCCCGCCTCCACTCTTTTCACTTAACTAATTGCGTACCTTTTTAGGAATATATAGCATTCTGTTTTAATTCGTGCTTCCTTACAAAGGAGCATACTAATTTCCCGCCAACCAATGTTTTGTTTATTCATCTTAACTACGCCACTACCAGATTATCTCACCCGAAACGTTCATTTGATCTGTTTTTGTAATTAAATTGAAGCTTACATTCAATTTCACATGATTATTTATTTCTTCGAGCTTCGAGCAGCAACATTTACATTAAGTGAATACATTATACTGGGGATGTAGGAGCTTTCGGAATGTCTCCCCTTTACTTTACTTATGGAAAAACAAACATCCTAGCACCTTTACTAAGACTTATGACTAACCCTAATAGAAAAAAGATATACTCCGACTGAAATGCTTCTCCCCATTACCTTCTGAATTTTGAAGTACCTCAATGATCAGCCATTGGCCCTCTTTTATACACTCCATATACCCAACCTCTTGCTGGTTATGTAATATTAATTCCTAATAATTATCACATGTATGCTTATGATAGACAGCTTTATATGTCAACCAAACCGGCGCTTGCGAGTGGTCTAGTCTCTTTCATGGAAAATCACATTGAAGTTGTCAAGAATTGGATGTATATGAATAGATTGAAATTATTGAAGAAAAAACTGAATTCCTTTTCTGAAATCCAAAGAAGATCACAACATCCATTCAAAACAACTTAAATGTGATTAATGATAAAATTATCTATTTCGCAGAAAAAGCTAAAAACTTAGGTAGACATCTATATACATTCACAATGACTTAACCTTGGTAAAACACATTAACTACCCTTGTAAAATATTGCATTTTGAACTTAGAAAGATTTCACAATACGATTCAATAGTCTGATGTCACGCCGCCCGACAACGGCGGCCATCTTGGTTCTAAACAAAGAAAAACATTACTTTTTATTTTTCATGCTGGCTAGAACTTTTCATATGCCTTGTGATCAGAATGTGTAAAAGTCAAAACATGATCAAATTTATGTGTTTTTTTTTCCCCTCTGGATACCCTTTATGCTCGCCGGAGAAATATTTCATACGGGCGTCCGCCATTGTTCCGATAGTTTAGAGCCAGTGTTACTAAGTTACCATGCGTCATTAGGAAGGAAGTGACGTTACGACTGTTGAAGAGTAGTAAAGTATTTTTAAAAACTCCTAAAAACTCTGTTTCATCCATAGAATTACTTGGTTTCATCATTTATATTTTCTAGGATAGATTACAGTAGGGTAATTCGCTCTATCATAACATTCCAAATTATCTCCTTCACAAATTGCAGCGCATCCAAAATAACTCTGCTGGAATCTTTCTAAGAATAAAGATCACATTACACCCATGTTATCGTCACTTCGCTGGCTAAACAAAATAATTGAGCTTTATAGAGCGCAATGTCCACTAAATGTGCTCAAAGCGCTTTACAAGGGGTCCCTGGTCAACAGCAACATTTAACATGTAGGACGGGACATGCCGCCTGTTAGGGGATATTACAATTTTTCGGACAAAGACAAGTACGTTGAGAAAAAGTGAGTAAAGAGCCTTTTCCAAGGACTCAACTATGCGCCGAGCGCGAGGCTCGAACCCAGGACCTTCCGATCCGAAAGCAAGTGTCATACCACAAGACCACATAGCCTGTTGAATTAAGACCCAATGAATACAAATTTGCTGCTCCTCCATATCTATGTAACTTTATTGCATTGTACTCTTCTTCCAGAACTTTAAGATATAGTGACAAGGCTAAACACCGTCTGTCCTGTCTAGTGATCATCTCTGATTAACTGTTCCAAAAAAAAAAAAAAAAAAAAAAAGACACCAAAAAGTTTTCTGATAGGTCTTTTTCTCATGCTGCCCCTTCTAATTGTAATTTCTCTTCCAATTTCCTTAAGAAAATACAATGCAGAAGCTATTTTATAGACAAATATTAACTTATTTTATTTGGAAATTTTTGATAGATTAAAACCAGTTTCTGTTATATAGATTATTTTTCATGATGTGAATTCTTAAGCATGTTTTGTGTATGATGAAGCATTGATATTTGTATTGAAAAGGTACATAGATTAGAGCCGACTTACACATAAATGCAGTTCTGGCATCCGAAGCCAATTTTAACATTGTTGTAAAGGACAATATTTTGCGTCATTTTTTTCTTTTAGATTTCCATGATAACAATGGGCCAATTAGGAATTGAGTTATCAGACCTGAAAATAAGAGCACGTCGACTAGATGGGCGCGGTTATTATTATTATTATTATTATTATTATTATTATTATTATTATTATTATTATTATTATTATTATTATTATTATTTATTTATTTATTTATGTATGAATATTATGAGCTATTCTCTCTCTCTCTCTCTCTCTCTCTCTCTCTCTCTCTCTCTCTATATATATATATATATATATATATATATATATATATATATATATATATATTGAATCGTGTTTGATACAAATATGGTACGAAAAGTGCTCGACATGTAGTAATGGAGCGAATTATTATTTAAAATATTTACCACAATGTTTGGGGCAGTCTACATCGATGTTTCAGGCTTAATTTCAGCCTGAAACATCGATGTAGACTGCCCCAAACATTGTGGTAAATATTTTAAATAATATATATATATATATATATATATATATATATATATATATATATATATATATATATATATATATATATATATATATATATATATTACTACTACTACTACTACTTAATCCATGCAAAATCTTTTTCACTACATACCATTAACGTCTCTACTATAATAGATAGATGATAATGCAACCCAGGGTTGCCAGATTATTTTTCAACAAAATGCCAGGGGAAGACTCAAACAATGCCAAAACACTCAAAAAGATGCCAAAGTCTGTTGACTCCCACCCCCACTAAGAAAACTACTCACTTTTGATAGACAATTTACTATCATATCCTGGTGGCTTGCGTGTTTTCTTTTCTTTTTCTTTTTTTTTTGTTTTTTTTTTTTGAATTATACTAAATTTCCTGTTGGGGTAATTATTTACCTACTGACTACTAAGTGGAGTGCTAAACCACTACACCACGGTTGGATTTTAAGAATGAAAAAGAAATGTGAAGATGTTTGTTTTTACGCGTTTAGAAATAATTAAGAAAAGGTGTCATTTGAAGTATAATATACAAGAAAAGAAAATGCCAAATGAAAATGCCAAATGCCAAATGATTTTTCTAATGCCAAACGGTTTTCAAAAATGCCAGATTTTTGGAATCTGGCATTTAAAATGCCAAACTGGCAACCCTGATGCAACCTACCAAATAAATCTAGCAACTTCAGTTGACGATCAGCGACCTTGACCCGGAAATGTAAGAAATCGACCAATGAAATATCCTTCCTAAAACGGCGGCTTCAAAATACAAAATACGAAGTTTGTTTTCGTTGTTTTAGGCAGCCAGGCCAGGGATTCCAGCGATCACGGGATCACAGCAGCACGGTCCCGACAAGGTGTAAAGAGTAAAGTAAAGAGGGAGGTAGTCTCCGTTGAATGTTTGGAGTGGCAAGCATTATTCTTTTTTACTTAACGAATGTATTCACGCTATTAAAAGTCTATTGTAGAATTATTTGTTTTAACCTCTATTTTGTATATTTTAAGTTTAAGAGAACAATAAAATTAAAAAAATGAACTCCACAAGAGCTGCTTACAAAGCGAAGCTTCGTGAAGGATCATCGAGCATTGTGAACAGGAGGAAATCCAGGGGACTTGAACGAAAAAATATCAGGGATGATGAGCTTAGTAAACGGAGAAACTTATCAAATGATATGTCCCCTGTCGTGGAGATGCGTGAGTCTATTACTATTTCTCAGACAAGGGCAAAGAAGGGTAAGTGAAATTGTTGCTGATGTTGAACTTGGTCATTATTATTGTACTTGTCTTGTACTGTACTATGAGTATGAGTATGACTGTATCCTATCAATCGTAGTGCAAATTACTCTTCTCTAGTACTCTGTGTTAGTGTTAGTAGTTAGGCATTTATGATTCTGTGAGTGAGGGGCAGTTCGGGCAGTGGGCAAAGGGTGGCACTGATATAGAAATTAGAAGAGTTCAGAAGAAATTCGGAAGAACTTCCATATATTTATATCAGTATCAGGCGTCACTCAGGTGAGGCCTGTAATCATACATCAAATGTCATATAGTACTAATACTAATAATACATACATTATAATAATATCAAATATACATTGGATACATAAATATTCAATAGATTCAAAATTGAAATAATCGAGAGTGTATATATATATATATGATATTAGTAGTATTAGTCTAATTCTTATTTATCACAAGTTTGCACTCTCACATACACTCGCTCCTGACCTCTCTTTCTCGTTATTATTTTATATCATTTTTGAAACAATGATTGGTTTATCAAGGGAGGATATGGAAAAAAAAGGCCCATAAATTTACATTTGGGATTTAAATAGAATAGAACGAACATTTATGAAGCAATATCCACCTAACAACATGCTAAGATTGCCAACAGCAACACTTAAAATGTAGGACGGGACAATACGTTTTGTAATGGTCAGGTACTCATTTTACAACTGAGTAAGGTGAGAGAATGTGAGTAAATAGCCTTTTCCAAGGACTCAATTATGCGCTGCTCAGAGCAGGACACAAACCCTGGACCTTCCGATCCAAAGGGAGTGTCATACCCCTAAACCACGTAGCTGCACATAATATTGAGTTGCAGGGAATGTAAACATGTCACTCTTTTCTTAACAGGTTCATCAAGAGAAGTAAAGGCCAACAATGTTGTAGAAAGACTCAAGCAATGGCGAGAGGAGAAGAAGCGCCGTCAGGACCAAGAGAAGCTGAATGCAAAGTCAAAGCCAATGTTTAAAGTTGGTGCCATGGTTCGGGATTCTGAGGCTGAACTTTTTAAAAGAAATAGGATAAAATCACATGTAAGGAACAAGGTATTTCCTCATAAAAATATTCAAAAATTTCTTTTCAGAGCCTGAAAAATAAGATCATGTTCTGGTTGCTTTCTTTTTACTTCAATTACATGTTTTTTACTTCCTGATATCCCTGACTTAGCAAAGTTTAGAATGTGGATTTTAAATTGTTAACCACATTAAATGATATAATAATATAACAACACCTGTAATTCCTTACACTATTCAGAATCCCAGTGTTTAGTCACAGGCTACCACAGATGGAAAATTTTACAAGGATTTATTTCAAACATGAATTTTTCATTTCCTTTCTAGAAATGCTTTGAAATTTCTGATAGATATTCTTATATATTTTTGAATCAAATGTATGGACAATTTCTTGGGTTTTCTTCTTATTTTAATAAAATTGTTTTTTTTTTTTCTGTTTGTTGTTTGTTTTTGCTATGAAGGACGAAAGACCAAAGGAAATTGAGAAAAAGATTCAGCCTCCCAAGACACAGGTTACAAAACCGAAGGAACCTGCTCCTGCCACGACTCGAACAACAAGGCCACACAGAACTACTAAATTAACAGCTGATGTAGCTCCAAAATTTACTGCAATTGAAAAGGTGGGTTCTATTTTCAACATTTACAAAAATATTAAGGAATGCAAGGAAAGAAAAGATGATGAGGATTTCTTTATTGATTTGTAAAATTGTGATTTTAGAGCTTAACTATGGTTGCTCTTCCTCTTGTTAAACTTCTCTCCCGGGTAATTGTATGTCAAGACATTATTTCACATTATATATTTCTTTTCTTTTTTTCTTTTTTCTTTTTTAAGGCGCCCTGTTCTAAGAAACAACCTGCAAAACAAAAACCTGTTTTATCCGTAACCAGTGTACCAAAGCTGCAAAAAGGAGTAGATTTAGCAAGTAAGCTTACAGCTGCAGCTGCTGCTAAGGTTTGTTTACATTTATTTCACAATATTAGATACCTGATGGTTGGAATAAAATAAAAATAAAAAGACTGATTTACAAAAAACTAAAAAGGAGAAAAAAACTAAAGAAGTGAATTATAGACAAGTATCTATTGCATCAATCACCAGTAAAATACTGGAACATGTCATATTTTCTAACATTACGAATCATATAGAGGCCAATAAAATTTTAACAGAATGACAATATGGTTTTAGGAAAAAATGGTCATGTGAAACACAACTGATCACAATAATCAATGACCTAGCATAAAACATTACAAACTGATGCCATTTTGTTAGACTTAAGCAAGTTTTTGACAAAGTCCACCATCATACATTGACACTGAAATTATGGAGATATGGAATACAAAACAAAACATTCCAATGGATTATGTTCTTCTTGACCAATCAAAGATGTGTAGTTGTCGTGGATGGTGGGTGAGTCATTAGAGTCAGCCCAGGTGGTGTCTGGTGTTCCTCAGGGCACAGTTCTCAGCCCCCTCATATTCTTAATCTACATTAATGATATGGCAGAAAGACTCGTACCAGGAACCAGCTGAGATTGTTTGCGGAGACAGCCTTCTATATCGGTCAATAAAAACTAAATGTGACACAGAAATTCTTCAAGCCGATCTAGATAGCTTACAATGCTGGGAAATAGAAAATAGCATGGAATTCCATCCTCAGAAGTGCCAGGTTCTAAAATTCACAAACAACAGAAAAATCATAGATTCAACATACACAATACATAACACTGTACTAGAAGTGAGCAAGGCGAAATATCTAGGAGTAACAATAACTAATAAACTAAATTAGAAAGATCATGTTACAAACATAAGCAAAAAAGCAAACTCTACCTTAGGCTTCTTCAGACGAAACTTAAACGACAACTGGAGAGAAATAAAGTTAAAGTGCTACACAGCCTTTGGTAGTCCTACACTAGAATATAGCTCTGTCTAGGACCCTCACCACAAATCAGCAATCCAAGAAATCGAACAAATGCAAAACAGAGCAGTGAAATTTATAAATCAGAATAACAAAGATAAAAAGCATGAAACCGATATTAATCTCAAACCACTACAATAGAAAAGAAACAGTGACAAAGTAACATTATTTTGCAAAGGCCTAAGCGATCCAGTTAAATTACCCATCAGTGATATTCAACCAAATAAAAGGAAGTCATCCAAGTTTATGGTTCCCCACTCAAGAGTGGATGTCCATTTGTACTCGTTCATACCATCAGCATTAAGACAGTGGAATAGTCTTACATCTCCAATCAAAGAAAAATACTGTGGTCTGTGGAATCTTCAAAGTTTGAAGTTACAGACTTAAACTTAAAAAGATGTAGAAAATGGATTAAATTTGCCAACATTGCAAATTTTGATAACTGTTGTCCCAAATGTGCAAATATTAGAAAATTTGCATGTATGATATATGAAAAAAAGAAGAGATTGAGTAAAATGATCTCAGTCATCAGAATTATTTAGTGTTTATGCATTTTGATTCATTCGAGGGTTGAGGAATATCTTGCATTTGATTTGAGTCTTGAGCAGTCAAATGAAACTTCATTCATGCCGTAATGCCCTTGGCTAATCTGAGACATCTACTGGGTTGTGTCATTTATTTGTAAATTTATTATCGTATGGTTCTTGAGATGAAAATTGGATTTTTGAAATGAGGATTTGAGAAAATGAGTCTGAGATAATATGTTGACAAATGAAGTCAAGTCATGCATTGGTTTTTATTTTTTTTTTTGGTCTGCAAGTCTGGAATAAAACTTATTAAATTTACATATGGATCAGTGTTCTTATAGGTAATATTTCCTACAAATGTGACCAATCGTCTCAAAATGGTATTATGTTGGGGTGAATCTGTTTGAAACTGAAATTTAAGCTAAATTTAATAATACCAATCTGAGATAAGTAAATCAATTTTTTGTGGAGAGTGAGTATTGTTTCTTAAGTTAAAAAAAACACAAAACAACTTGAATTCATTACTCTGATCGAAGATGCAAAAATTCCCATTTCACTGGGGGAAAGAAATCTGATCTGGAGCAAAAAATTTGTGAGTTACTTAAAGTTTCACAACTTTGACCTCTTTCATCTTCATTATCATCACCACTACCACTACTTCTGACACCACACCCACATCATCATTACTACAGCCACTACCACCACGTCGTCAACTCTATCACTACTTAACCATCATCACTACTACCCACTATTACAACCACCACACCATCATCATCACTAACAATATTACAACCACCACCACCACATCATCATCACTACAACAACCACTATCACATCATCACACAACTCAACTACACATATTACAACCACCACCACCACTACTACAATACAACCACCATTGTTAGGTTTTGGGGCTTTACTTAGTTTGATAAAAAGGGCTTTCGGTGTGGTACTTCCCCGACATTGTGTTTACGTATCATATAGTTCTAGATAGATAAGATTTTGTTTGAAGAAAGTCTTGTTTCGGTATTGAAATTCCTCCGAGTGGTGTCTGAAATTCCTGTCAGCCAAATTTTAAGTTGGTGTCTCTGCTCTGATTAATTTGATTTTAAACTCAATTTTTAAGTAGTTCATTCCGACTTAATACAGGGTTGTGGGTTACAATTATAACCGACCTCCCATAGTGGGCAGGGAGGTACTTACTGTGTCTTCTATGCCCCTGTACCTGTTTTTCAATTGCTTTCTGTCTTTGTCTTGGAATGAGATAACTTGGTTTTGTCCTGACCCTGGCTGGAGTTCTTGGCTGGGAGGCAAACAGTCGAATGTATAGTTATAGTTTGGGGAGATGATATTTTTTTCCTTGTAAATCATCTCTCTGTTATGTATTCAGTGATGCCAAAACTCCGGTTTCACCGGAAAAAACTCCGGTCTGGAGCAAAAAATTCCGGTCTCCGGGCAACTTCCGTCAAATTCCGGTGAGGTCAATTTGTTCCAAGGATACCCCCCCCCTTTCCCACTACCACATCATATCATCATCATTGAAACTAGTATTACAACCATCATCACTACCACTACTACTGCAACCACCACCACATCATCAGTACTACCACTACTACTACAACAACAACCACATCATCATCAGTACCATAACTACTACTGCAACCACCACCACCACATCATCATCATCACTACCACTACCACAACTATATCACCATTACAATCACCACCACCACATCAACATCACTACCACTACTGCTACAACCACCACCACCACATCATCACCACTACTACTACACCACATCCGCCACATCATCATCACTACCACAACCACCACCACATCATCACTACCACTATTACTACAACCACAACTACCACATCATCACTACCACTATTACTACAACCACAACTACCACATCATCACGACCTCTAATACTACAACCACCACCACCACTACATCGTCATTACCACTACTACTACCACCACCACATCATCATTACGACTACTACTACAACCACCACCATCACATCATTACTATTACTACCACTACTACTACAACCACCACAACCACATCATCATTACTGCTACTACTACAACCACCACCACCACATCATCACTACCACTACTACTACAACCACCACAACCAACGGGTGGTTGGATGGGATCATCACCTTTGAATCATATACCTATGATGTTGGCATGGGTGTACGATTCGATAGTGATGTCGTTTCTTCTTCTCTTTACTAGCCTATCCTGCTTCTTTGGTTTGTGATTGTATTTTTGACAGGGGATATTTTTTTTTCTGTAAATCTTCTGCCTGTTTGTTCTTGGTTATTTATAATTTAGCTTATGATATCTTTAGGTTATGATTTTGATTTACATTTGTACTATTTTTGTTAGATTGCTTGTTTTTTTGTTTCAGCGGTCTCTCATATAACCTCAATTGTGTTGGAAGAGACCTAAAGCAACAAACAAAAAAACCACCACAACCACATCATCATTACTGCTACTACTACAACCACCACCACCACCACCACATCATCACTACCACTACTACTGCAACCAATACCACCACATCATCAGTACCACTACTACTGCAACCACCACATCATCATCACTGCAACTACCACTACTACTGCAACCACCACATCATCATCACTGCAACTACCACTACTACTGCAACCACCACCACCACACCATCACTACCACTACTACTACAATACCACCACCACCACATCATCATTACCACTACTACTACTACTACCACCACATCATCATCACTACCACTAATACTACTACAACCACTACCACATCATCATCACTACCACTACTACTACAACATCATCATCACTACCATTTGTACTACAACCACCATCACCACCACATATCATCACTCCACCACTACTACAACCACCACCACATCATCATCACTACCACTGCTACTGCAAGCACCACCACCACCTCATCTTCATCACTACCACCACTACTACTACAGCCACCACCACCACATCATCATCACCACCACTGCTACTACCACCACCACATCATCACTACTACTACTACTACTATTACTACTACTATTACTACTACTACAACATCCACTACATCATCATCATCACTACCACTACTAATACAACCACCAGCACCACATCATCATCACGACTAACACTACTACAACCACCACCACATCATCACTACCACCACTACTACAACCACCACCATATCATTATCATCACGACCACAACTACTACAACCACTATACCACCACCACCACATCATCACTACCACTACTTCTTCAACCACCACCACCACCACCACCATATCATCACTACCACTAACAACAACCACTATCACATCTTCATCATCACTACCATTATTACTAAAAGCCACCAACATCACATCATCCTTACTACCACCAGTACTACAATCTCTACCATTAGGTTTTGGCGCTTTACTTCATTTCAAATAAGGAAACTTTGGGATTGTATTTGGCAATGTGTTTATGTATCATAATATAATTCTAATCAGTTATCTATTTAGAACTATACAATAAGTAAACACAATACCATACCAATTCCTTTTTCTTTCGTGTGGAAATTCCTCTTTCGGCATTGAAATTCCTATGAGTGGTGTCTGAAACTCCTGTGAGCCAAATTTAAAGTTGGCGTCTCTGTGTATTAGTTTTTATTTTCAACATATGATTTGTAACCATTTGAGTGTATTCAGTGGGATCTTGTGCTGGTGTCTGGGTGAAACTTTTAGGTGATCTCAAACTTAAGTACTTTGGTAGTGTGCTCTTGGAATCTACATCTGATTCTTATTTGAACCAATTCCCCTTTGTCTTACCTTTTCTTGTGTGCTATAATTGTAATTCTAGAACTTTTTAATTTCCCATTTTCTTCCTTTTTACTGGCGCTGATATGACCTTAATGTGTTGCAAGCGCCGTAAATTCCTTAAAAACAAAAAAAACATACAATTATGAGGAGTAAAATGCACTTGATATCATGTAGTGGTAAGTGACATGAGTGATTGCAATAAATTTTGCTTCCTCTCAATCTCATTGTTTTTATTATTCTCAACAGAGAAATCTAAATGCTTCTCCCAAAAAGTTTTTACGAAGAACAAGAGCGACAACTCTCCAAAAGAAGGATCAAGTGGACAACAAAAGTGGTATATATATTTATTACAATGTAGTCTTGTGTTGTCCTATCACTTTTTTTAGGCATTTATTTATTAAAAACTTGTGCCCATGGCAAACTGAGTTGCATTTGTTCTGTTTTCCTTGAAAGACTCTAGACCCAGTTTGACGTCATATTCATGCACATCAGATCAACATTGTATTACAATTAATTCATTTGAACACGGAAATGACCTAACAGTTTTTCAAGTACAATAAGATGCCTAAAAACAAATTTACCATTCATTGTAATATGCTAATAGAAATCTTTTTAGTAACGAGTAAAGCCAGTGCTTTAAAAGTTATTATTGGTGTAATGTTTTTGGTAATTGAATAATGCTTTTTTTTTTTTCCTGACCTCCCATAGTGGGCAGGGAGGCACTTACTGTGTCTTCTATCCCCCTATATCTGTTTTCCAATTGCTTTCTGTCTTTGTCTTGGAAAGAGATTACTTAGTTTTGTCTTGACCCTGGCCATAGTTCCTTGGCTGGGAGGGAAACAGTCGAATGTATAATTATAGTTTTGGGAGATGAGATTTTTTCCCTTGTAAATCATCTCTCTGATACTGTTATTTTTTATTTTTAACATATAATTTGTAAACATTTGAGTGTATTCATCTTAGTGGGATCTTGTGCTGGTGTCTGGGTGAGACTTGTAGGTGATTTCAAACTAAGCACTTTGATAGTGTGCTCTTGGAATCTACATCTGTGTCCTATTTTAACCAATTCCATTTTGTCTTACCTTTTCTAGGGTGCTTTAATTGTACTTCTAGAACTTTTTTACTATCCATTTTAGTCCTTTTTACTGGCACTGATATGATCTTACTGTAATGCAAGCAGCGTAAAACCCTTAAAACAAACAAACTGCTTTCTTAGGGGAAAAATGATTTATGTTGCTGAGTCAGATATATATTTTTAAATACTGAATTAAGTCTTTTCATTCTCTATAATCTTACTGAAATCGGAGTGAGCAGAGATATTGTTATAGATAAGGCACTTGACGGACTGCCGGGTATCGTTTTATTATTCGAACAATATTTGAAGTAGGCATTTTCAGGCTGAAATTTTAAATAAAGGTTTTTATTTAGCTTAGCCAAACATGTTTTTCTGCAGTATAAGGATGGGATGATATCATTCATTGGTTGGTACAGATTGTTTATTTTATTTTTTTTTTCAATTACGAATTTTCCCAAAGTTGTACAAGATTTTTTTGTTTGTTGCTTGCTGTTGCAGTTTGAATGCATGATTTTGAATCAGATCAATGATTTCATTTCAGGTGCCAAAAATTTGAAAGCATCTTCAAAGAGCACAGGAAATCTTTTGGCTAACAATGTTGATTTGGGTAAGTTTTTCTCTCTTAATTTGTTAGAATTTATAATTTTTCATTTTTTATTTTTTTTTCAAGATAATTTAATCGTTCCCCAAGGTATAAATTTGCCATTATTTTTTCTCCAATACTTTTTCACAAATACACTCCTATTGTTCTGAAAACACATCAGTCCCCAAAGGGTTGTCTCGATAATCAAATCTGCTATTATTATGTACAATAAGCTGAAAATACATTTAAATTGTTGATATCTAGATTATTGAATTTTGATTCTAACTTATTCTACTGTTGTAAGCTCTCTGGTGCAATTTTCATTGCTTTTCAAATTCAAAGACGTCGAGAAGGAATGTCAAAATAATCATGCAGATGAATATAATATTGTGATGTTTTTCATATCATATATGAAATTATTATTGATGACTGTTTCCAAATAAATGAATGAATTTCAACTTCACATTTTAATTACAGAACCCAAGAGTTTGAAGGCATCCTTAAAAAGCACAGGGCACCTACTGTCAAAGAACATAGACTTTGATGATGAAACAGAAATGTCTTCTGAACAAGAATTCACGTCTTTGCATTCTGATGATAATTTGATGGAATCTGCCTCAATAAATAATTCTGTAATACCAAATGAAGGTATATTTTCTATTACTTCTCCACTGTCTCACCTTTTCTTGATTTCGTGGAGACCTATACTCATTTAAGTCTATTTCTGGATCATTTAGCTACATTCAATCAGATCCATCACTTGGTTCAGATTATTTTTAGGAGTCAAATATGGCGAGATTCAGATTTTCTTTCCCCTCCAGATACATTACCTTTAACCAAGATTATAGACTAAAATTTAAGGAAAATAGTGTTAGTTTTTTTAGAAATAGACATTGAACAAACAGAACCGGTATTTTGAGATTTTATTTCCCCCCTCCCCCCAGATATAGATCTTTTAATTTAGATTTTAGACGAAAAATTATTGAAATTATGTTTTTTGTTTGTTTGTAAAATCAAGTTAAATTCATACAAGTATTTTGAAATTCGGATTCCTACCTCCCCCCCCCCCCCCCCCCCCCCCCCCCCCCAAATAAACAAAACAAAACAAGAAAAACCCCAGATTTTGTGTTTGTCAGGTCAAATTCAATTAGAAAAGATGACCAAAACTAGTTGTTTTATTTTTTTTATTGTTCATTTAACTTAACTTGATATCTTTCTCTTTTCATGACACCTGAAATGAAATGATCTTTTGGGATTTCCAACCCCTTTCCCCCTTTTTTTCCATTTTGAATGACATGTCATATACACTTTCTTAGAGTTAGATCTGATGGAGAATGCTGTGCAATCTATCTCATCCTTTCTAAGGGGAGGATACAACTGCTGCATCTATTTCATGTACATCACAGGCAATGGGATAAACTATATCTCCATTAGCCTCAAGGTTCTGAAATGAAATTTAGATCTATGTTGACTAACTGTTTGGAATAATTTTGCAGTCAGGTTTTAGAAACTTTTACTTAGTCAAATCATTTCCGTTTTTTCTTTTTTTTTTTCCACAGTTCCAAAGATTCTGACAGATTTTAATTTCAGTGCTATGGCCTCATCCAATGACAGCACCGGTGATTCGAAAGCTGAATCTAGTGACAATATGGAAAACTTTTCATTTGCTGGTTTGAAGCTCAAGCCTAAAAGAAAGAGTACTCGGAGATCAACTAGACTATCAGCTCTTTG
>NC_088360.1:97501891-97519391 GCF_034508935.2 Berghia stephanieae
TCTTTCTTCCTCTTCTCTCTCTCTCTCTTCTCTCTCTTCTCCTCTTTCTTTCTCTCTCTCTCTCTCTCTCTCTCTCTCTCTCTCTCTCTCTCTCTCTCTCTCTCTCTTTATCTTTCTTTCTTCGACTCCCCCTCCCTTTTTCTCTCTCCCCTATCTCTTCCTCCTTTCCACCATCCCCCCTCACTCTTACGCACTCTCTGGAGAATTCAATTCTCTATTTCAGCCGTGGGTTGACTTTCTTACTTTTTTGGGTTTTTTTTTTGGATATCTATGATTTTTAAAATAATATTTCATTGACACTTATTGTTGATGGGTAATTTCATTTCTAATACTACTCTCACCTGTCATTTCATGGACCTCCAAGGCAAAGCACGATGAATATCTTAAATGTCCTTTTATCTATTTCTTGCAGGTTTCTCTTGACGAGTCTATGAAGGGGACAGCAAGTCGAAACAATTCCATCAACCTATCGAAATCGAGAACTGGCTCTCCCATGGGAATGAAAAAGACGCCTCAATCCAACACCACCTCTCCATTTACTCCAAGGAAATCAAATGAAGTGACCACTTTCAGCAGTAGTACCAGCTCTTCTCCACTCACCACTCCGAAATCTGCTTTACGTACCAGGCACTCTGTGGCTCCCTCGTCCGGTTTCAAGGAGCCTGGTCTGCCGTTGTCTGCAATCAGACCTGCTGGCTCTCTGCGTAGAAAGACATATTGTACACCGAAATCGAAAACTCCTGAACAGATGTTAGTTTGTGTGTCTGTAGTGTCCTATTTTATCTTGGCTAGATCCAGCCCTGTAACATGTCCGACAATTGTCAGATTCCGGACAACGTTGCCGCCGCAATCTTTTTACTCTTTTCATCATCATTTTATACTTTATCTTGGCATATTGACTTAGAACAGAGATGAACATTCTGTGAAAATTTTTCAGACTATGTTTTCGGCTCTTAGTTGCAGATCTGTAGATAATTGTTTTATATAACTTTCATAATTATAAATTATATTGATCATCTCTCTCTCTCTCTCTCTCTCTCTCTCTCTCTCTCTCTCTCTCTCTCTCTCTCTCTCTCTCTCTCTCTCTCTCTCTCTCTCTCTCTCTCTCTCTCTCTCTCTCTCTCTCTCTCTCTCTCTTTCTCTCTTTCTATTTTTTTCCTTCTCCATCTTCCTGGGTGGGGTTCCTGACCTCCCATAGTGGGCAGGGAGGTACATACTGTGTCTTCTATCCCCCTATATCTGTTTCCAACTTGCTTTCTGAGATTACTTGGTTTTGTCCTGGCCCTGGCCGGATACCCTGGCTGGGAGAGAAACAGTCAAATGTATAGTTAGTTTTGGGAGATGATATTTTTTCCCTTGTAAATCATCTTTCTGTTATGCACTGTATTATGCTTACATATTATATATGATTTGTAAACATTTGAGTGTATTCCTCTTAGTGGGGATCTGTGCTTGTGTCTAGATGAGACTTGGTGTGCTCTTGGAATGTACACCTGTTTACTATTTGAACCAATTCCTCTTTGTATTACCTTTTCTTGGGTGCTGTAATTGTAATTCTAGAAGTTTTTACTATCCCATTTTCTTCCTTTTTACTGGTGCTGATATTGCCTTAATGTGTTGCAAGCGCCGTAAAACCCTTGAAAGCAAAACATTCTCCATCTTCCTCTTTACTTTTACTCAAACAGTTGTCATCAATACCTTCTCATTTTCAGTTCGGATCTTTGTTCTGTTTATTGTTGTTCTATCGGATGATACAAACTGCTGTCTATATCCCATTTCTTTTCTCCACAAAATGTTACTCTCATTGCTTCAACGAGTATGGCATTTTCTTGTGCATAAAGACACTTTTTTATAAACTATGAAATCTATGACTTCTATTCCTTTGTTTATCATGCATTTTTTTTTTTTTAAATTCCCATAGGATCAGCATTCTCAAGAAAAGTCCCATGGTTGAAATGAAAAGAAGAAGATCCAGGCATGTGTCATCGCCAGGTAATGCAACATACCAACTGATTCTCCTTTAAATATTGAACTGTAATTTTATGAGACAACTGTAGGTTTAGAACATATGATATCCAAACTTCTTTGAAAAAAATCCATCCTCAAAAATTTCAGATTGTTTTCTTTTGTAAACAAGTAAAAACTATGGGTAAGTTTGTTACATTTTTTTTATTAAGAATGTTTTTTTTTTTTGTTATGTTAAAGTAAAATAAGTTCTCAGATGACAGCATTTATTCCTCTTCCAATTGCACTCTTCAAGCGTAGGTGGTTCCTTGGTCATTTATTTAGTGTTACTCCAATATTTGTCATTTCAGCATTGATGTTAACATAACATTGTTATTTTACCTCTTTACTTTGGTTTTCAGCAGTGCCCAAAGGGCAATACTTCAGGGATTTGATTACAAATGAGACAGAACGACTGATGAGCCTGTCAAATAAATGGAATGATATCGCAGCGAGTGAAGTTGGTCTCCATGAAGAAGGCAAGTCTTGTATATGATTTTAAAGATATTATCAAGTCTTCAAGTATTTATGTTTATTTTTACTTGACTTCTGAGTCTCTCACGTCTCTATTGAAGGATTGGGACGCCTTGGCTGCCCCCACCAGTTTGTGCTTAAGGTCCTTCCAAGATTGTCTATCAATGACTTAAGTTTTTGTAGATCTTCAGGTGTTTTTAAGGTCATTGGATGTCCTATAGATCCAAGGTTTTGATTTAAAAGAACAGATAGGGTAGTTATAGGTTGTGCTCTAAAAGAGTGCCCGCACTTTTTGGAATATGCTGTCATAGCTTTGATTGCTGGTATTGTTTTACCACCCCTTCGTGTGTTGCCTCTTTGTAACCTTTTAAAGGTTTATTACCAAAACTATCATATGCGCATATAGAGGTCAAATTGCAAAAATATTCTCAATTCTTTTTCAAAGGGTCATTTGATTTTAATCTGAGATCAATGATTTTATTTATTATATATTGATTTATTGTAATGCACATATCACACACAATTTTACTGGTATGTTCCATATATTAGAGGCCCATAGCTTAACCAGTTTAGTTCACATAAGTCCTATCAGCATCATCTGCACGAGAAAGCACATCCTATTTTTTTTAAGCTTGTTTAGGAATGTAATAGTCCTTCAGAGGCATTAAGGCCTTGGAGCTGGAGTTTATCTCATTTTCTATAGTATGAAATGGTCAATAGCATGGATAGGACACTAGTTTATCGGGAAGTACTTTCCACCAGATATAATAGAACCAGCTATCCAATCACTGCTGTGTGGTGAGGGGGGTTAGAAATAATCTCAACTGCAACCAGGATTGATCAAGGTCCCTTTGCGTGTGAAGTGAGTGCTCTACCAACTGAGCTATTGGACCTTCTCGTTTATTTTATATGTGTCTGTGCACCTTGTTTCTTGGTTTAAAAAAAAATATTCACTGTATTTAGATATGAAATGAATTTTATTTACTTTTTTATGTATTCACCTATATTTTCACCTAATCGGCCAGTGCTCGCAATGATGTTAAGTTATATTGTTACTTATTCATTGTCTTTAATCAATTAATCTAAAAATGATTTTATTTTTCTGTTTTCATCCAGTTCTTGGACAGATTCGCTCTACAGTAGGTAAAGCCTTACTGTTGATAGAGCAAAGGTTTAAGCAGTTTTCTGGGTTGGTGGACAATTATGTCTATAATTTGGGTGAGAAGGAAACCACACCCACTGATCTTCAAGGTTTTTGGGACATGATCTATTTTCAGGTTCGTTTCACTGTTAATAAGGAAATTATTTGCTGTGTGGTATCCCCCTCCTTCCCAAAGACTTCAGTCCTATTAACATCACTTTTCTCTCTCTCTCTCTTCTCTTCTCTTCTCTTCTCTTCTCTTGCTCTCTCAAATTTAAATGAACGCTCTTCAACAAGCCTGCACAATCATTGATGTCAGATTTGACACAAACTATTTTCGTTAATGTCACTTGTTGAACCTGTTGAACTATTTTGTTCTATTTCTGCTGAGGGTTGTTGAAAGATCAGTCATATGCTTGTCAGTTTAGGTTTATTTCTCATATTTTCTTCATTTTGTAACATGACTCAATAAGGAATTATACAGTTAGTTAGACAGTTTTAAAAATGTGTACAACTGCCTAGATTTTGTTATAAGATGCGACCTAATTATTCAAACATGATGTCACTTTGAGTTTGGAAATACTTTTTCTTTTACGCATAAAGTTTTTGATGGTTTTATATATTACAAATGCCTACTCCCAAATGTTTCGTCCCATCCATGCATGCTCATTGAAAGACAGCTAATGATTAAAAAATAAAATTGTCACAAACTTTTTAAAAACATATTAGTGTGAATATTTTATTTTTCATGCAGCTATATGAAACGTCGACCAAGATGCATAGCAATATATAATATATTTATAGAAAATGAGATACAACATTGATTTGAATGTCAATCGTTCTTCTTTGTCTCTGAATCAGGTGGAGGATGTCAACAATCAGTTCAAAGAATTGAAGGAGTTACAACAGTCAGGATGGCAAGTCAAGCCAAAGACACCCAAAGCTTCCACTCTCAATCTCAAGGTTTGGTTACAAATGAATTATTTTCTGTTCTGCTCATCTCAAACTCATAAATGACTCATACATTAATTCTTACAAATTTTTGGAGAGGGGACAAGTTAGTTCAATATATCAGATTTTCACCCCTTTGATTTTTATCAAGTTTGAAATAGAATAAAGCTGAGTTGTTTAGAAATGGAATTTTACTCTAATTGAACCACAGTGTATCAATTCTAATTCTAAAGCATTCATTAATATTTCACATATATATACACAGGGTGTCCTAAAAAAATGTATACACATCAAAGTAATTGTAAATATGGGATTTAATAAAGTGCAATTATTATTTTAAAACGCAGTGAAAAAAACAACACTAAAATGATACTTATAAATATTTTTACATTCATTTGTATAAGTTAAATTCTATTAAATTCCACGGTGTATTCATGTGTATACATTTTTTTGGGACACCCTGTATGTATATATATATTTCACCCCCCACCAAGGGTAAAGACAGGATTTCATTTTCTTCTTTTCATGCTTCAATTAAACTAAGAGTAAGTGTCTCAATACTGAGGCAATGCTTATTTTGCTTAATTGTCCCTTTTTTGTTGGCTTCAATCTTCACTCTTATTGTAAGTTTTGATCACTAAAAAATCAGAAATAAGACAATTATCCCGTCCCTTTATGCTCAGACAAGATTCTTGATTTGTGAGTACTAACAAAATTCTTTTAAAAGCATATTAGATTGATACATCTAACAGAATGTTTGACATGTCATACTGTTATCAATTTCTGCTGAGACCACCAATGGTTAAAATAAATTTTCAGACAATTTTGGAAAAGATGATTTACAGGCCTGTTATTACTAGTAATTTGAATTTTTTAAAAATGCCTTAGACTTCATGTAGTTTAGCAGACTTGCCTCTTAAATACAGATTAAATCCATGGCTGTGCATTCTAGTGGTATGATATAATACTCTCCTTTGGAATGGTAGGTCCCTGGTTCGAGTCCCTCTCTAAGCATATTCGAGCCTTTAGAGAAGGCTCTTTACTCACATTTTCTCACCAGTGTAATATCGCCTCACATACGTCATATTTTGTCCTGCAAGTTAAGGGTTACTGTTGGCTAGGGATCTCTTGTGATGTACTTTGAGCACGTTAAGTGGACAATGTGCTATGTAGATGCTCAAGTTTGCTTTGCAACGCAGATTGCGATAATAGGTAAAAAATATATTTAAAAATGAGCTTTTATATAGCGCAATATCCAAATGTGCTCAAAGCGCTTTACAGGGGCTCCCTGATCAACAGCAACACGTAACATGTAGAACGAGACATGACACCTGTTAGGTGATACTACAATTTTTTAGACAGAGACAACGCTGTTGACGGCCAGGTACTCATTTTACACCTGAGTACGGTGAGAGAATGTGACTCAACTATGTGCAGAGCGAGGCTCGAATCCAGGACCTTCCGATCCGAAAGCGAGTGTCATACCACTGTGATGATACTTTTCCGCGGATCAGCGGAAATCTGCGGTTTTCTTTCCTTTCCTCGGTTTTCCTCCTCAGATCCTCGATCCGCGGATATTTCCTTCATTTCCTCCTTTTACTTTTTTTTATATAATAAATCTTTAAAAATACCTCCTTTTTAAAAAAAAAATATATATTTAAAAAATTTCCTCCTTTTACTGGACTCCGGGCGTTTTAAAATTGTACTCAAAAGAGGTCATCCTGCCTACTTTCCTGTGGTGCAAGAATGTTCTAGGTGAGTTTTCCGTTTTTTCCGAGACTTTTCCTCCTTTTTGACTTTTTGTGAGTATCATCACTCATACCACTAGACCACATAGCCGCAATTCAAAAAAAGATTCCACACAATTTACATATATACATTTAAAAAATTTGTTTTTCAGAAGAAAATAACCAAAGGCAAGCCCATAGTCAAGGGAGTGAAATCAAACTTTGCTGCCTTCAGAGCAGAACTTCAGAAAAAGAAGGCTGCTAAAGCATCCTTGAAAGATGCTGAACAAGTTATCAATGAAATGTTTGTTGTTTAGTATTATTTTGGTTGTTGTATGATATGTGTTACATGTGACCAATCATCTCAAAATACTATTATATTGTGGTGAACAAGATGCCAAAAAGTAGTTTTAAAATAAAAGTTCAATAAAAATGTGAGATTTTAGTTTTTGTCACTTTAAGAAACTCTGTCTTTTATCTTCAGTTAATCACATAAATTTAACCCATTTTCATACAGTATAGCAGGGAAATTTCGAACATGCAGATCTCGAAATCATGGAAATCTCAAATATGTCTCAAATCCCCTTTTTAATTCCTCCCACGGTATTAGCAACATGAAAATCTCTTACACTACACTTCCAGAGGCCAACACGGAAATCTCCAACAAAATGGACATTTACTTTTGATAAAATTATTATGCCTATATTTGTATTAAACAGAAACGAAAGCTGCCATCATTCCCCGTGTAAAGTGTATTAGACTCAATGTGCCAGGCATGCATTTGTATGGAGTGAGTATGTATGCATGTGTGTTTTAGGGGAGGGCACATGCGATGCCATACTCTAATTCTAATGTGTACCAGTACCAATGAAAGGCAACCGAGGCAGTGCTAACCTGAAGCTGTTACTGTTACATGTTAAAGTCTAGCAATTAGGGTGGGAAGAATGTGATGAGAGATGTGTGAGGGAGATAAGTGAGGAGTGATGATACCAGATACGTAGGCAAAGAAGTTGCACGTTGAGTGTGTAATCAAGACTGCAGTGTGTTGGCTTTGTCTGAACTAAATGCTACACTTCATTATCATAGGTGGGGTCGTTTGACCTCCCTTGGTGGGGCAGGAGGTCACTTGATGTGTCTTCTATCCCCCTATATCTGTTTTCTGAGTTGCTTTCTGTCTTTGGAATGAGATTACTTGGTTTTGTCCTTGCTTCTGCCGGAGTCCTTGGCTGAGACTGAGAGGGAAACAGTCAAATATATAGTGTTAGTTTTGGGAGGTGATATATTTTCCTAGTAAGTCTTTTTCTGTTGTGTGCTGATCATTATATTTTTGTTTTGAAGATATATTGTAAACATTTGAGTGTTTTCCTCTTAGTAGGATCCTGTGCTGGTGTCTGGATGAGACTTTTAGGTGATTTCAAACTAAGTACATTGATGGTATGCTCTGGAAATCTACATCTGTTCCCTATTTGAACCAATTTCCCTTCGTCTTACTTTTTCTTTGGTGCTTTAATTGTAAATCTGGATATTGTTTTACTTTTTCATTTTCTTCCTTTTTACTGACCTAAATATGTTGCAAGCGCATCAAATCTCTGAAAAACAAAACATCATTATGATGAGACTTTATTCTTCAATTACTCTGTAAAATATTCAACACGGAAATCTCAGCAAATAGTCCTGGTCTCAGCTTATTTGAGATTTCCATGCTGCACTGTATTTTAGACTAAAATCAGTTTAGGGAATCGTAAACACCACAATATAAAACTGGTTTGAGGTGGTTAGTCACCAATGTGCATAGTTGATTTTAAAGTCCCGAGATGGTTATGAATATTATAGTTTAAATGCAGTTAAATTGCAATATATCAATAAAGATTTATTTTGCTCGCAATTTGTAAAAGTGAGCAACCTTCAGATCATATTCCATATTTTCTTTAATATATCTGCTCCCATAGCGGGCAGAGAGGTTCATACTGTGTCTTCTATCCCCTTATATCTGTTTTCCAACATGCTTTATGTCTTTGTCTTGGAATGAGATTACTTGGTTTTTTCCTGGCCCTGGATGGAGTCCTGGCTGGGACTGGGAGGGAAACAGTCAAATGCATAGTTATATTTTTGGGAGATGATATTTTTTTCCTTGTAAATCATCTCTCTGTTACCCATGTATTATTATATTTCTTATTTTTAATGTATAATGTAAGCATTTGAGTGTATTCCTCTTTGTTGGATTTTGTGCTTGTGTCCGAATGAGACTTATAGGTGATCTCAAACTAAGTACATTGGTAGTATGCTCTTGGAATCTACATCTGATCCCTATTTGTTCCCAGTTCCCCTTTGTCTTACTTTTTCTTGGATGCTTTAATTGTAATTCTAGGACTTTTTACTATCCCATTTTCTTCCTTTTTACTGCCGCTGATATAACCTAAATGTGTTGCAAGCGCGTAAAACCCTTAAAAACAAACAACATTAATATATCTGCGACAAATAAGCGCATCCTCCTGCTTCATAGATCTGGGTGGGTTTTTATTTGACTTTCCATAGCAAGCAGGAGGTCACTTGCTGCATCTTCAATCCCCCTATACCTGTTTTCCGTGTTTGCTTTCTGTCTTTGTCTTGGAATGGGATTACTTTGTTTTGTCCTGGTCCTGGCTGGAGTCCGTGGCTGTGAGGGAAACAGTCAAATGTATAGTTATTGTTTTGGGAGCTGTCCTTGTAAATCATCTATCTGTTGTGTACTAATCATTATATTTTTGTATCGAACATGTAAATATTTGAGTGTGTTCCTCTAGGTGGAATCCTGTGCTGGTCTCTGTATGAGACTTTTGGGTGATCTCAAACTAAGTACATTGACAATATGCTCTTGGAATCTAACTTTCTTCCTTTTCACTGTATCTGAAATGACCTAAATGCGTCACAAGGGCTGTAGAGCCCTTAAAATTATTTTTTAAAATCACGTTTCATAGACTGTCAATCTTTTTTGAAATGATCTAATTTTGCCTTTCATACACCATGAAGCAAATGTAAATGGCACAATGATTAGCAAAAGTTGAGCTTACAAATGTATAGAGGTATAGGAGACTTTTCACATCAAACTATATTGTGCTGTACAACAAGAGAAAGACCGTGGTTCTAGTTATTCTGATTTTGATTGAACAAAAAATTGAACTATGTCACAGCTTGAACAGCCCTCATTGTTATCCTATCGGCCAAGTGTCCTGATAAAATTAGAACTGTCCGGACTTAGCAACCTGGAAAAATTTAAAGGAAAAAAATTAGATTTTGTTTAGAAATGACTTTGCATGTTCCAGGATTATGCTTTTTTTTGACCAGCAAATTAAAACAATACAAGGAACAGGAAAACCTCTAAATTGTCTGCAGTTTTGGGTCATGACAGTATTTTGTGTTAGGATGTCTCGTTTTAACTCTTTGAAAAGTTGGTCGCTCTGTATTGTGTTCAGATATTTTGTCGTTACATCGCATCAGTGTGAGAATTAAATTTTATTTTTCATATGCTTTTATACAGGATTTTACCTTTGATGTTATGAAATGATTTTAAATTCTAAATATGTTATGAGTGGCATCTTCCAACTTCCTGTGGTGGGCGGAGAGGTCACTTTTGCTGTGTCTCCTAACCCCCTCTTTCTGTTTTTTTTTTTTTTTTCTATGTTGCTCTCTGTCTTTGTTCAGGATTGAGATAATTTTTTTTCCCTGGTCCTGGCAAGAATCCTTAGCTTGGAGGGAATCAATCAAATTTATTGTTTCTCAGTTGAGAGCAAATGGCAAATGATATTTTTTTCATTGTAAATCATCTCTCAGTTACGCTCTATTTTAGTTATTTCATTCTCTTCTTCTTCTAGGTTCCATGCCTGGTCCAGGCTTCGGATACTGCATGAATTATCTCTCTCCATTCCTCCCTGTCTCTTGCTTTTTCAAACAGCTCTTGGATTGTTAGGTTGGTGAAGCCCTTCAGTTGGTCTATGAGTGTTTTTCTTTGTCTCCCCCGGGCGCGTTTACCAGGTATTTTTCCACAACTTGCCAGGTATTCATTCTTATCTTTCCTTACTATGTGTCCGAAAAAGGATAGTTGTCGATCCACTATTAAGGGCATTAGTTTCCTTTGTTGGTATGTTTGTTTTAGCACTTCTTCGTTCGTTTTGTGTGCGGTATACGATATTCTCTGCATCCTTCTCAAGCACCACATTTCAAAAGCTTCAATGTTCTTTTTGTGTTTCTGCATTTGTAGTCCAGCTTTCGCATCCGTATAACAAGATTGGCCACACGTAGCACTTCAAGACTCGGAATCTAATCCCGAACGACATCTGTTTGTTTTTCAAAAATTAGTCATTAATGTATTATATTTTGAAAGCATTTGAGTGTACAGTATCCTTCATAATGGAATCCTTTGATTGTTCATGGATAGGACTTCTAGGTAATATCAAAATTGGCAGATTGATGGAATTGTCGTGGGATCCTATGTTCCTTATTTGAGCTAGTATTATTAGCATCGTAAAAACCCTAAAAACTAAACTAAGCCAAATTTGTTACCACCAAAATGTTCATGATTACAGGATTTTTGCATAAATATATTTTGTAATTGTTCTTTATTACTTTGTACCCTTTTTTATTAATCTCGCAACCTGGATGGGGTTCCTGACCTTCCATAGTGGGCAGGGAGGTACTTGCTGTGTCTTCTATCCCCCTGTGTCTTGTTTTCCAATTGCTTTCTGTCTTTGTCTTGGAATGAGAGTACTTGGTTTTGTCCTGACCCTGGCTGGGAGGGAAACAGTCGAATGTATTGTTATAGTTTTGGAAGATGATATTTTTTTCCTGGGTGGGGTTCCTGGCTTCCCATAGTGGGCAGGGTGGCAATTACTGTGTCTTCTATCCCCCTGTATCTGTTTTCCAATTTGCTTTCTGTCTTTGTCTTGGAATGAGATTACCTGGTTTTGCCCTGGCCGTGGTGCTTGGCTTGGAGGGAAAGTCAAATGCACAGTTATTGTTTTGGGAGATGATTTTTTTTCCTTGTAAATCATTTCTCTGTTATGTATTATTATGTTTGTTATTTTGAATATATAGTGTAAGCATTTGAGTGTATTCCTCTTAGTGGGATCTCTGCTGGTGTATGGGTGAGACATTTAGGTGATCTCAAACTAAGTTCACTGATACAGTGCTTTTGGAATCTTCATCTGTTCCCTATTTTAACCACTCCCCTTTGTCTTACTTTTTTCCTCAAGTCCTTTTTTATTGTACATCTAGAATCTTTTCACTACGTATCCAATTGTCTTCCTTTTTACTGGCGCTGATATGACCTAAATGTGTTGCAAGCACCGTAAAACCCTTAAGCACATACAAATAATATTTTTTTCCTTTAAACCATCTCTCTGTTACGTAGTTATTTTTTTTTCATTTTTAACATATGATTTGTGAGCATTTGATTGTATTCCTCTTGACTCTTAGTAGGATCATGTGCTGGTGACTGGGTGAGGTGATCTCAAACTAAGCACACTGATAGTGTGCTCTTGGAATCTACATCTGTTCCCTATTTGAACTATTCCCCTTTGTCTTACTTTTTCCTCAAGTCCTTTTAATTGTACATCTTACAATGTTTTTACAATCCAATCTTCTTCCTTTGTACTGGCGCTGATATGATATAAATGTGTTGCAAGTGCCTCAAAAACAAACATAATCTCATAACCTTTGACATATCTGCATATGATAAACAGGTGCCTTGCAAGATGAGCTTGATTCCAATATTCAACTTCTACCAAGTGCAGTTACTACGAAATTTCCTTTTTTTGGGGGGTAAAAACCTAAAAAAATTAATTGAATATGAGGAACTTAGGTCTAATGATCTTTGTTGCTTGTTTGAGTTGATCTAGGAATATAAAAATAACCTTAAAGGCTAGAGTGTACCTCGATTTTTATGCGATTCTCTGTCAAACAAGGTCACAACTTATGATTTTTGTTAATACTTGGCATGCTTTCATATTCTCTGCTTACTTTTTACAATGATTATCATGCTGTTCTGGGCATCGCCTTCTTGCCAGATTAAAATTTTACGGATCATTTGTTCTTAAAAAAAAGAAAGCAACTTTTTAAAAATAAATGGTATTGCCATTAGTCTAATTACAGGCAAAATGGTGAAAAGACCATAATAAATATTTTTTCTAAGTGCTTGTTTTTGAGAAAATAAAACATACTGTATGTGCAAGAAAGAACCCCCAAACAAACCATGCTTTGAACTCATTTAATCAATGTATAAAATTTTTTTGTTTTTTTCTCCTGGGGAACCGGATATGGCAATTTTGGTGAAAATTATTAGTTTACATGACCAAACCTGAACTTAACTGCATTCTAAAGCATTGCCTTGTATTTGGTACATGTGGCATTATCTTGCTCTGCAATATTCAATTGATTAATCACTGTTTCCTAATACATTTTAATATTCCAATTTCAACTTCACTGTGATTTTTTCTTCTTCTTTTGTGGAGGGGGAATGGATTTTGGCTATATGCCAAAGCTGCTAAAATCTCTTTAAAAGCCCATGAAGTAGGAGGGGACAAAAAAATCTACCACTGTGCCTATCTTACAACTGAGTTTTTGAGCTTTTATGTAGCGCAATATCCACTTAACGTGCTCAAAGCGCTTTACAAGGGGTCCATGGCCAACCGCGTCACTGAACATGTGGGACGCGACACGACGCCTGTTGCTGTTAGGCGATATTACAATTTTTTTTGACACAGACAACGCTGTAAATGGTCAGGTACTCATTTTACACCTGAGTATGGTGAGAGAATGTGACTAAAGTCTTTTCCAAGGACTCAACTATGATCCGAAAGCAAGTGTCATACCCCAAGACCACCTAGCCACACAACTGACCTTGAAATGGGATCACTGTCAGAATAAAGATACTTAAACTTAAATGGCCTTGGGGATACTTATTTCATTAGCACTTTGTTTCAGTCAATTTCTCTCTCTCTCACATACATTTGTGGAAAGGGGTCTTTGACATTCCATGGTGGGCGATAAGGTGATGTCTTTTGTCCTCCCATAGTGGGCAGGGAGGTCACTTGCTGTGTCTTCTATCCCCCCATACCCGTTTTCCAATTGTTTCCTGTCATTGTCTTGGAATGAGATTACCCCATGCCCATATGCAATGCAGTAGCCCACATTACGCTAAGGTAAGCCCACAGCGAAAGGCAACCGAGAGCTAGGTTAGACCAAGTTTGTGACTACTTTGTGTGTGTGTGTGTGTGTATGAGAGATTAGGCTACTTTCTTCAATGCTTCATTTTCAGTATAACATGGGCCTTTCTGGGTGGGGATCCTGACCTCCCATAGCGGGCAGGGAGGTACACACTGTGTCTTCTATCCCCATATATCTATTTTCCAACATGCTTTCTGTCTGTCTTGGAATGAGATTACTTGGTTTCTTTCCTGGCCCTGGTCGGGGTCCTGGCTGGGAGGGAAACAGTCAAGTGCATAGTTATTGTTTTGGGAGATGGTATTTTTTTCCTTGTAAATCATCTGTTATGCATTGTATTATGCTTAGTTTACATATTATATTATATAATTTGTAAGCATTTGAGTGTGTTCCTCTTAGTTCGGGCCTGTGCTTGTGTCTGGATGAGACTTTTAGGTGATCTCAATAAGTACTTTGATAGTGTGCTCTTGGAATCTACATCTGTTTCCTATTTGAACCAATTCACCTTTGTCTCACCTTTTCTTTTGTGCTTTAATTGTAATTCTAGAACTTTTTACTATCCCATTTTCTTCCTTTTTACTGGCGCTTATATGACCTTAATGTGTTGCAAGCGCCGTAAAACCCTTAAAACAAACATGGGCCTTTCTGCAGGCAGATGGCGTAGCACAAAACACACATAAAAACAGTCAGTTTGATAGTGTGTAGTGTGTGTGTGTGTGAGAGAGAGAGAGAGAGGGAAATGGGTTATTTCCCTTGAAATTTAACTAACAAGACTCGGTTATCACATGGATTTTAGGTTGGGTCTCCCCATCAGTTATACTGAGGTTTCATTGCATTGAGATTGCTCAGGTTTTTTCCTGAACCTGGACAGTTACCCTTAGATGAGAGAGATGCAGTCAGATGTATAGGTCCACTTTTTGAGAAATAATATATTTTTACTTGTGAATCATCTCTCCGTTATGTAGGCCTACTTACTGTTTATTAGTCTTAAACATCGTATTTTGTACTCTATACTATAAGAATTTGAGTGTTTCCTTCATAGTGAGATCTTTTGCTCGTGCTTGGATTGGACTTTTATGTAGTGTCAAAATAAGCACATCATTGGATTGCTTATGAAACTTCTGCTCCTATTTGAATCAGTACCCTTTGTCTTACTTTTTGTTTGGTGTTTTAAACATCAGATCTACAACTTTTCCTCTTTCTATTTACTGGTGCTGAAATGACCTAACAGTGTCACAAGCGCCTTGGGTAAGAGGCAATGACCATACTTAGTCATCTCCACAGGGGAATTTGTCATTTCAGTAGGGTTTATTTCAAGGGAAAACTAATAACAAAGAGAGCTAGGGCGAGGAACTTGCTTTAGGCCATACAGGACGGTGGGGAATCAAACTTGGTATTGGTACTTTCTTTCTACGAAGCAAAAACCATATTGTGTTTTGCTCATGATTTAATCAGGAAATTCTTGATATTTGTTTTCACTCCATTTCCTAAATTTCGAGCTACTTCCCCAATCTTTGGTAGTATTAAACTTATTCCAGAAAAAAAAAGTTATAGTGCTGAAAACGTTTAGTGCATTTAGTAACTCCGAGATCAGACTCCTTAATTAAATTACTTTGGCTGAAACATGCTCACTCACACACATACACACAAAATAACACAAACCAGATGCCTATCTCACTTTTCATATCGTCTACTAAAATTGAAACAGATTAGTTTTTTAAGTGAACTTTTAAAAAAAGAAATATATTCTTTTTCACAAATGCTCTGTGGTAAGGCGTTCCAAACATGGCTCAAAATGAGAGAAGGATATCATTCCAGCTTTTCTGTGTATTCGAGGGACAACTAGTTTTGGTGGGATCACTGGCCAAATGTAAGGTGCGTTTTTAAAAATAACTCAATTAGTTTTGAAAGGTATGATGGGGCAGTACTTTCACTACAACAATACACTAAAATTCAAGCTTTGAATTTATCCTTTTTCCCAATAGGCAGCCATTGCAAGCCATGAAGCAGAGGTCTGACAATCACACCTACGCTTCATGAATGATGGTCTGGCAGCGCTGTTCTGGATAATCTGAAGATGTTTCAGATTATGTTGCGAAATGCCAAACAACAGAGCATTACAACAATCCAATTTCGATAGCACGAGGGTCATAGCCAGTTGTTTGGTCACATCCTCACAAAAAAACATTTTAAAAAGCACATCAATTATGTACCAAATCTTCCCCATAACTAGGTGAGTTCAGCACCAGTGAAAAGGAAAAAAAATGGGACAGCCTAAAAATTACAGATTTACAATCAAACCTTCACGAGAAAAAGTATGGGTAATTGTTCAAATAGAGAACAAATGCAGGTCCGAAGAGCACACTATCAGTATCAGTGTACATAGTTTGAAAGCACCTAAAAGTCTCCTCCAAACACAAGCACAGGACTCCACTTAGAGGAAAACACGCACATGTTTACAAATCAGGATGGCAAAACAAAATGTATATGCCAGTTCACAAGAGATAATTTACAAGGAAATTTTTTTTTTTTTTTTAACTATAACTAAAAACTATACATTTGACTGTTACCCTCCCAGCCAAAAATTCTGGCCAGGGACAGAACAAAACCAAGTAATCTAGTTTATGTTTTGTTTTTAAGGGTTTTACGGCGCTTGCGATTCAGGTAATATCAGTGCCAGTTAAAAGTAAGAAAATGGGGTAGTAAAAAGTACATACTAGAATTACAATGAAAGCATCAGAGAGAGAGAGAGAGAGAGAGAGAGAGAGAGAGAGGGGGGGGGGGGGGGGGGGGGGGGGGATAGTTCTCATAGAGAACATGAAGATTCCAAGAGCATAATATCAGTGTACTTAGTTTGAGTTTGACTTAAAGTCTCATCCTGACACAAGCACAGGTCCCCAATAAGAGGAACACACTCAAACGTTTACAAATCATGATACAGTGCATGGCAGAGAGATGATTTACAAGACAAAAAATATCATCTCCCAAAACTATACATTTGACTGTTTCCCTCACAGTCAGGGTATCCAGCCAGCACAAAACCAAATAATCTCATTCCAAGACAGACAAAAAACATGTTAGAAGATACAATAAGTATAATTATATAAGTGCCAGCTATCTGTCATCTGCATTTTTTGCCAAATTGGGACCTAAAATTTGCCAAAAGTTGCCAAAAAACCCCCCAAAATTTGCCAAAAAATTTGCCGAGGAGAACTAAGCGTTTCAGTAAAAATTAACACGCGATACAGAAAAAAATATATATAAAAGACAATTTATTACATTTAAGGAGGCTACATTTATTAATTTACACAATAGCGTTGACGATACGGTACTCATTGCAACATCAGAAATCCAACTTCAAAAGATTGTTGACAAAGTGGTAGTAGATAGTGAAGCCAAGGGAATGGAAGTGAATATCACCAAAACAGAATGCATGGTAATACAGAAAAACCCCGAAAACAACAACACCTGCAATATAACGATTCACGGCGAGCAGCTTACCAACGTAGAAAGTTTTAAATACCTGGGTTCAATAGTGACAACAGATGGAAGATGTAACCGAGACATACGAGCAAGAATAACTCAAGCCAAACAGGCCTTCATGGACCTGGGAAACATTTTGAAAAACAAACAGATGTCGTTCGGGATTAGATTCCGAGTCTTGAAGTGCTACGTGTGGCCAATCTTGTTCTACGGATGCGAAAGCTGGACTACAAATGCAGAAACACAAAAGAACATTGAAGCTTTTGAAATGTGGTGCTTGAGAAGGATGCAGAGAATATCGTATACCGCACACAAAACGAACGAAGAAGTGCTAAAACAAACATACCAACAAAGGAAACTAATGCCCTTAATAGTGGATCGACAACTATCCTTTTTCGGACACATAGTAAGGAAAGATAAGAATGAATACCTGGCAAGTTGTGGAAAAATACCTGGTAAACGCGCCCGGGGGAGACAAAGAAAAACACTCATAGACCAACTGAAGGGCTTCACCAACCTAACA
>NC_088360.1:97524391-97594391 GCF_034508935.2 Berghia stephanieae
GCTAGTGATGGCAATAATTGATATGACCATGGTAATGGTAGGTATAATGCTGTGGTGGTGATATTGATTGTGGTGCTGATGATACTTATGATATTGTGCAAATGATGGTGGTAGCGATTCTGATGGTAATGATAATGTTGTAAAAGTGCTTGTGGTAGTGATGGTGATGGTTTTAAAATTGACGTGGATCGACGTGAAATTATTTTTAGGTCTGATAACCATTTCCTTATGGGCTCATTCTTGTAATAGAAATCTTTTAAAAAATGACGCAAAATACATTATACAACAATGTTAAACCAGGCCCATAAGTGGATTCGGATGTCAGACCTGCGTGTTTGTTAACCTACAATGCAGCACAAATCCCTTTCGAAACGGTATTCTTTTTTCCACTATAATACAATAAGTCGAATGCTTGGCAGGTCTGTATCACTGCGTACATAGACACGTTAGTTGTAATAATATCTATTGAAATACCACCTTGAGTGGCGATAAGCCAAATTACACATCTGGAATACAGCATTTGCATACAAAGCTGTTTGAGTACAGAATTATTGAGAAAAATCGTGGATTTATTTTTCTTGTAACCATTGTTTTAAATATATCAATCTTATTATGTATATATTTCCGTCTTTCTATTTTTTAATTTTAAACTAAAGTTAGGAATTTGTTTTTGGCCAGTAATCGTAACTTTATCAGACCATACCCAGATCAAAACAACAACCCCAACCCCCTGACAACATTACCCCTTGTTCTGAGTTTAAGAACATAGGCAAGTTATTGTTCTTAGGCCGAACTGGGCTTTTATGTTCTGTATCATTCTATTTCACCCAGTTTCAACACGTTGACATTTTAAATCCCAGCCCGTTGACATTCTAACTTCTCGTCAGGGCAAAAGTGGATACCAAATACTTAATAGTATTAGCTAACGAATGAAGTACTGAAAATATTGAGGACTTGGTATTAGTGTCCTTTATTAATCTTTAATATATTGACATCGTCTATGGAGATAAGTTTAAATGCAGAGGTTGTGCTTTCGGCTTTTGAATTAATTTGCGTGTTGTAAAGCCGCCAAATTCCATCCCGTCTATACAATTACCTCGTTTACTGCCAATTTGAAAACGCATTGAATTCGCCATGAATTAAATCTATCATTATGTCATACAGCTAGTCTACTCAAGACTGTACAACTTATAACAAAATTTTCTGAAGTTAAAGGACAGGTATCGACATCGTTCAAAAATTTTGGCTAAATTCAAGCTATTATTGATGGCACTCACTGAATTATCAAGATTATAACATTTTTTTATAAAACTGCTTCTTAACAGATACAGAAATTTGGTGTTGTTTTTTTTTCTTGCGCTGCTTATACTATTATGATTAATATAATATTTTGACAAATTGAATACTAGTCATTTAAAACAAATAGTTACTGAGTGCTTACCCACTATTATAGATTGAAAAAAAATGTAAAAAAGGCAAAACACACGTAGACACACAATAGACACACACACACACACACACACCACACACAAATCAAACAAAAGCAGGGAAAATACCAACAAGAGAAAACAAATAAAAAAAAGAACAATAACCCCCCCCCCCCAAAAAAAAAAACAAAACAACAGCAAACAAAACAAAACAACAACCCCCCCCCCCCCTCCAAAAAAAACAAAAAACAAAAAAAAGAAACCAAAACAAAGAAAACCTGCCGAATCTTCCTCTGTGCCTAGCCAACCCAAACTCTCGAGCAGGTATTTGAATTGGATACTTACCAATAGGAGAACACGACAATTGTTCCTTATAAGAAATCAATCACCATTCTGGAATAAAAATCATATCCCAGAAGAAAAAAACAAACAAAAAAAACCCCACGAAATTAACACACACACACACACACACACACACACACACACCTCAAAAAAAAACCACACATAACTGATTATTTGACTCACAAACAGAAGAGGTGGGGTTTGTGAAACATTTAAGACGATACGGATATATCATGTAATTACGTGGATTCGAATCCAGCTCAGTAAAAGCAAAAAACGGAATATTGCCCAGCTTTAGTGTGAAGGACGAATAGTGCAAGCAACACGATTTGTCCGTACGTACGGCAACCACGGTTGAAGCTATTCGACCTTAAGGACGAATAGGGCTACCCTTTAAAAATTGCTTTTGTTTATTTTCGATTTTTTTAGCAACTTTTTTATTTACCGGCCGATTTTCTTGATTTTTATATCATTCTTTATATCTCAATGAGACGAGATCAGTGATATACTTTGTTTGTTTCAAATGTAACTACAACATAATTTGGTTTTTTTACTTATCAACCGTGCCTGGATAATTTATTCAACAACTGACGCAACTATCCCATTGCCGTCTTCCAGTGTTTCAGCGATGACTCTAAACCACTATAATTACGTCATGCACGGGAAACATGGTAATAGTCTGTGTACTCTACGAATGCGGACCGGACTTTTCTGATTGGGTCGATCGTCATAACATAGGCCTAGTTGTGTGAGGAAACCATAAGAGGCTGCTGCCATGCTCTAAGCCGATCGTTCGCAAGTTGGGTAATGATTATGCGGAAGAATACATGCTGGGTTGTTGTTCACCTAAATTTTTGTCACGGCTTTTTCCCGGCCCCAGACAATTTTCACCGATTTTCCCGGCTTTTCCCGGTCGGGAAATTTCAAAATAAAGTTCCCGGCTTTTCCCGGTTTTCCCGGCCCACTTCGAGGCCTGTTTACAAAGATTTTAAAGGATCATTATCCGTAGAGAGTAGCTTCCCTTGGTTTGGGCCCAGGCAAAGCTGCAACATTTCTCAAGTTTCGCACTTTTTTTCTTCGTTATTTTGTTTTCGCTTCTTTTTTTTTCCCCAAAATTTGCCACGCGATTTGCCAATTTTCTCAAAATTTGCGGATCGCCCTGATATTTGCGGCCGCAAAAAATGCAGATGACAGAGCTATGAAAGATCAGAAAATCCCACCGAGGAAGTAATTTTATTCCAAAACAAAGACTAAAGACCTAACCTAGAAGTACTAGGAGTTTGCAATAAATTCACAATTCATAAACTGTTCCAAAGCCCCCTTCCACAAAAGCACTCCCCATCCCCCATCCCAAAAAAACAAAATAAAAACAAACCCCAAACAATCAAACGTGAAACCAGAAGTTAAAATCACCAAATATTTAATACCATTAAGATCTCACATAATTATTATAATAATTAAATTCAATGATATATAAAGCAATTAATACATTCTACGTAAATTGGATATAACAAGGTGTCCAGTGCTAATTAAATTGCAATAATATATTAGTATTATTTATGTATTGAGATGAATGATGATAAACCATTGAGACTGGATTATGTCCAGAATATTGATAAAGAGCTCTGGATTTCGAAATGATCGTAATTCTCTTAACTTTATTGGACAGACAAAACTTAATTTAGCCAAGATGGATTATCACCTTTCGAGAAATCACCTTCAAAACAAATATATCATAATATAACTGATAAATAATAATAAAGCCAACACTTTCAGACCAGAAAGGTTGGTTTGTTTTTGTTTTAAAAGGGTTTTACGGCGCTTGCAACACATTAAGGTCATATCAGCGCCAGTAAAAAGGAAGAAAATGGGATAGTAAAAAGTTCTAGAATTATAATTAAAGCACACAAGAAAAGGTAAGACAAAGGGGAATTGGTTCAAAAAACAGAAAACAGATGTAGATTCCAAGAGCACACTATCAAAATACTTAGTTTGAGGTCACCTAAAAGTTTCACCCAGACACCAGCACAGGATCCCAATAAGAGGAATACTCAACAATACATAACAGAGAGATGATTTACAAGGAAAAAAATATCATCTCCCAAAACAATAACTATGCATTTGACTGTTTCCCCCCCCCCCCCCCCCCCCCCCCCCCCCCCCCCCCCCCCCCCAGCTAGGACTCCTGCCAGGGCCAGGACAAAACCAAGTAATCTCATTCCAAGACAAAGACAGAAAGCGTGTTGGAAAACAGATATAAGGGGATAGAAGACTCAGTATGTACCCCCCTGCCCACTATGGGAGGTCAGGATCCCCACCCAGGGAACACACTTGGATAAAGAACAGAAAATTTGGGACCGACATTACCAAATGGATTACAGCTATAAGGTAATATAGGGTTTGCAATGACATGCATGATGGCCTTATGGTCGGTTATTAATTACTAATCATGTATAGGGGAAAAAATGCGGTTTTGGGCACCATCGCCGCTTTGAAGGCATTGGCAGCTCTGTTTTGTTTGTTTTTTGTTTTTAAGGGTTTTACGGCGCTTGCAACACATTAAGGTCATATCAGCGCCAGTAAAAAGGAAGAAAATTGGATAGTAAAAAGTTCTAGAATTACAATTAAAGCATCCAAGAGAAAGTAAGACAAAGGGGAACTGGGAACAAATAGGGATCAGATGTAGATTCCAAGAGCATACCACCAATGTACTTAGTTTGAGATCACCTACAGTCTCATCCGGACACAAGCACAAAATCCAACAAAGAGGAATACACTCAAATGCTTCCAAATAACAAATATAATAATACATAACAGAGAGATGATTTACATTGGAAAAAAATATAATCTCCCAAAACAATAACAATGCATTTGACTGTTTCCCTCTCAGCTAGGACTCCGGCAGGGCCAGGACAAAACCAAGTAATCTCATTCCAAGACAAAGACAGAAAGCATGTTGGAAAACAGATACATTGGCAGATCTGTAGGATTCCCAAAACATTAAAAAATTATTGCAAATTACAAGCCACAAGACACCTTATAAATGTAAATGATAAAAACTGCATTACACAATAATATGGCAAATTGTACACATCCAGGACAATTTGCATTTCCCCGTCCACTTATCCCTCAATTTCACGCATCCCTCAAACCAGTCTTAATAATCTGAAATTTATGAATTATCCTATTTTCTATGTACAATATTCACATATTCCTCGTTCTCTCAAATTCCTCACCTGCAATATATTGTGTTTAGTTTTTAGGATTTTACTGCACTTGCAACACTATCAGTCAGGTCATTGCCAGTTATGAAGATGATAGAAAAGTTTAAGTTGTAGATCTGAAGTTAAAAACATCAAAGAAAAGGCAAGACAACTCCCCCTCCCCCCTAAAAAATAATAATGAGCATTTACACAGTGCAACATCCACTAATCACGCTCAAAGCGCTATCACTTAACATGTAGGACGAGACATGATGTCTGTTAGGCGATGTTACAATTTTGTAACAAAGACAACACTGTTACGATCAAGTACTCGTTTTACACCTGTGTACGAGGAGAGAATGTGAATAAAGAGCCTTTTCCAAGGACTCAACTATGCACTGCTCAAAGAGGGGCTCAAATTCAGGACTTTCTGATTTTACGGCGCTTGCAACACATTAAGGTCATATTAGTGCCAGTAAAAAGGAAGAAAATGGAATAGTAAAAAGTTCTAGAATTACAATTAAAGCACCCAAGAAAATGTAAGACAAAGGGGAATTGGTTCAAATTAGAAACAGGTGTAGATTCCAAGAGCACACCATCAAAGACACAAGCACAGGCCCTAACTAAGACTGAGAGGAATACACTCAAACTCAAATGTTTTACAAATCATTGTTTGTTTGTTTTTAAGGGTTTTACGGCGCTTGCAACACATTAAGGTCATATCAGCGCCAGTAAAAAGGAAGAAAATGGGATAGTAAAAAGTGCTAGAATTACAATAAAGCATCCAAGAAAAGGGAAGACAAAGGGGAATTGGTTCAAATAAGAAACAGGTGTAGATTCCAAAAGCACTCTATCAAAGTATTTAGTTTGAGATCACTAAAAGTCTCATCCAGACACAAGCAGAGGTCCCCGCTAAGAGGAACACACTCAAATGTTTTACAAATCATATATAATATAAAGAAAGCATAATACAGTGCATAACAGAGAGATGATTTACAATGAAAAAAATATCATCTCCCAAAACTAACCATACATTCGACTGTTTCCCTCTCAGCCAGGGCATCTGACCAGGACCAGGACAAAACCAAGTAATCTCATTCCAAGACAAAGACAGAAAGCAATTTGGAAAACAGATATAGGGGGATAGAAGACACAGTATGTACCTCCCTGCCCACTATGGGAGGTCAGGAACCCCACCCAGTAGCGGGAGAGTGTCTGTTTGGTTTTTGTTGTTTTTAAGGGTTTTACGGCGCTTGCAACACATTAAGGTCATATCAGCGCCAGTAAAAAGGAAGAGAATGGGATAGTAAAAAGTTCTAGAATTACAATTAAAGCACAAAAGAAAAGGTAAGACAAAGGGGAATTTGTTCAAATAGGAAACAGATGTAGATCCCAAGAGCACACCGTCAACGTACTTAGGTTTCATCCAAGCACAGGTCCCAACTAAGAGGAATACACTCAAATGTTTACAAATCATATTATATAATATGGAAACTAAACATAATACAATGCATAACAGAGAGATGATTTACAAGGAAAAAAATATCATCTCCCAAAACTATAATTATACATTCGACTGTTTCCCTCCCAGCCAAGGATTCTGGCCGGGGTCTGGACAAAACTAAGTAATCTCATACCAAGACAACGACAGGAAACAATAAGAAAACAGGTATGGGGGGATAGAAGACACAGCATGTACCTCCCTGCCCACTATGCGGAAGAGTGTCATACCACTTTACCACATAGCCGAATAAAGGAGAATGATACAAACAGGGAAGAGATCAAGATCAATTTACCTATTTTGACATTACCAAAAAGTCCCAGGTATGAATGATACATTCAAATGTTTACAAACTAAAATATCATATTCAAAAACACATAACAGAGAGATGGTAAACAGGGACAAATTATATTACTTATTTTTTAAAAACACATTTAAGCATCTCAGTTAAATAAAATACAACTGAGCAATCCAGAACAATGACATAGAAAGGGAAAACATATAGGGGATAGAACTGTCATCTGCATTTTTTGCCAAATTGGGACCTATAATTTGCCAACCCCCCCCCCCCCCCAAAATTAGCCAAGAAATTTGCCAAAAAAGTTGCCGCACTTTGGGTCCTAATTTGAAGATTTTATGACGAAACGATCCATGACTGAAGTTGGAAGTGTAAGTGGCTCGATTTATTTGACTTGAGAAATGAAATGACTGTGAATAGCGTTGTTACAAAGATTTTAAAGGATCATTATCCGTAGAGAGTAGCTTCCCTTGGTTTGGGCCCAGGCAAAGCTGCAACATTTCTCAAGTTTCGCACCTTTTTTTCTGTTATTTTGTTTTCGCTTCTTTATTTCCCAAAATTTGCCACGCGATTTGCCAATTTTCCCAAAATTTGCCACGATTTGCCAATTTTGGGAAATTTGCGGATCGCCCTGATATTTGAGGCCGCAAAAAATGCAGATGACAGATAGAAGACATAACAACCACTCTGCCCATCATGGGAGGTACAATATGTAATCTGAGCAAGGACGAGGAATACTTGTTGCATTGCATAGAGAAAACTGTTCCAAACATTGCTATAAATAGAGATGGTGGTAAGCAGTTTCTCCATCCAATCATAATCACACCCAAATTATGAACCCACCGCAGTATGGAGAAACTACTTTTTCAGAGCTCTCCATACATTGAATATATTTTTATTTTTAAAATGACGTCATTGACATACATTCATGCGAAAATATTGGATAAAACAAAAACAAAAAAAAGACAAGAAATGAAATAAATTTTCTTTGATTTGAAAAAAAATCAAAACAGCTGACAATCTTGTTTGTTATGCGAGGGTGGTTTGTTTGTTTTCAAGGGTTTTACGGCTCTTGTAACACATTTTGGTCTTATTAGCGCCAGTAAAAAGGAAGAAAACGGGATAGTGAAAAGTTCTAAAATTACAATTAAAGCTCTCAAGAAAAAGTAAGACAAAGGGGAATAAGATAGTGGGTGAAAATACTATTAAACCTAGTTCTTGTGTCAGAAATCTTGGGGTATATTTAGATAAAGGGTTATCCATGGAAGATCATGTTAAAAATAATCTGTCAATGTTGTAACTATCACATTAGAAACATTGGAAGAATCAGACATTATATTGATGAGGATATTATAAAGATGCTTGTTAATTCTTTTATTACTAGCAAATTAGATTATTGTAATGCCCTTCTCATTGACTGTCAAAGTAGATTTTGTTTTGTTTTGTTTTTTAAGGGTTTTTAGCTTTACGGCGCTTGCAACACATTTAGGTTATATCAGTGCCAGTAAAAAGGAAGAAAATGGGACAGTAAAAAGTTCTAGAATTACAATTAAAGGGCGGTTTGGGTCTTTTCTAAAAAAAAATTAATAACCTATATTGGGCGGTTTTAATCATTCTGTATCATCAATATAGGTTAAAAAACAACGTTTATGGTGAAAAATTTTAATTATCTGTGTTCATACCCATTTTGCGATCTAATTTGGGGGTCTGACATAAAAAATATAACAATCTTGTGGCAAACGTTCCACAAAAACTAATGAAGGAATGACCTCCATATTCTTCCCTCTTGTCAAAATTGTACCATAGTGTGTCACCATAGAGAGATTTTACGGCTTTAGCTTAAGGAATTTTTATTAGATCATTACAAAGTTGAGAATCAAAATGTTATGACAAAATTGATGTAAAAAATTCAGATTTAGGATTATAATGCAAAATTCACAAATCTTATCAAAAAAATCTCTCTATGGTGACATAATTCATTATCTCTGTGATAACTGTGGAAATTTTCAGACAATTCCATTGAATAGATTCTGAGAAACGTTTGACACAGTTTCCCATACCCTTAGAAAAATGACATATTGAGAAAATAGCAAAATGGCTTCCCATTTTTCACACACTTTTCACACATTTCTTACTACCTGTACCATTTTCGACCTTGTATTTCGTGCCTTTATAGTCTACTTTAAGAATTTGGACTTCAATTATATTATTTCTAAGATAATACAATATCATTTTCCACCAAAATCTCAAAATCAAATTTTTGAAGGATTTTCCTAATAATTAGACCCAAACCGCCCTTAAAGCACCCAAGAAAAAGTAAGACAAACGGGAACTGGAAACAAATAGGGATCAGATGTAGATTCCAAGAGCATACCACCAATGCACCTAGTTTGAGATCACCTATAAGTCTCATCCAGACACAAGCACAAAATCCAAAAAAGAGGAATACACTCAAATGCCTACATTATACATTAAAATAACAATAATACATTACAGAGAGATGATTTACAAGGAAAAAAATATCATCTCCCAAAATAATAACTATGCATTTGACTGTTTCCCTGCCATCTAGGACTCTGGCCAGGGCCAGGACAAAACCAAGTAATCTCATGCCAAGACAAAGAAAGAAAGCATATAGGAAAACAGATATAAGGGGATAGAAGACACAGTATGTACCTCCCTGCCCACTGTGGAGGTAGGGAACCCAACCCAGTCAAAGTAGATTAATTCATCAACTACAAAAAAATCAAAATAAAGCGGCTAGACTAATAAAAATTAACGAAAAAAAAAGATCATATAACATCAGTTCTTCAGGAATTGCACTGGCTTCCTGTGAATTTTAGGATAGAACTTAAGATACTGTGATATATTTTAGATGTCTGAATGGATTGGCACCTGAATATTTTCAGGAACTGATTAAGATCATCTCAGTCCCAACTTGTAAAGGTGACCACCTCAAAATCCAACTTTGGTAAAAAGCCTTTTCATCCATCGCTCCATGCCTATGGAACACAGTCAGTCCTCGGGCAAAGTCTTGTGAAAATTTATCATCTTTCAGGAAACGTCTGAAGATTTGAGTTGTTCTGTACGGCCTCTTATTATTTATGAAATAAATGTTGCTTAGATTAAGTTTCTGTATTCATACTTATTATGTAGTGTCGTGATTTTTAAAAATGTAAAGCGCTGCAGAGCACGATTAATGTTGAAAATATAGATGAATGAAGAATTTATTGTATTACTTCCCTTTGTTTACGAAATTATAAATTGCCTTTATTCTGAACTGTTTGGACTGCAATGTTGTTGACTTTTGGCTTTTGATTTTGATAAAAAAGAAGTGAAGACGAACGAGCACATGAGGCATTTCGGTGTTATTTTATCTTATCTTATTGACTTTTGACTTGATTATTAGACAAATATTACATGGTGCCGAAACCCGGGAAAGAGTGTTTTGCAAAGCAGAATATCTCGCCCTTTGGATCCTGAATAGTGTAGATATTGACCGGTTCTGTAACCTTGTCAAAGAACGTGGCAATGTCTCATACGATGGTAGTCTGGGTACCAACCAAGGTGCAACAAGATGACCCCATAACTGGTCTGTGCTTGAATGGAAGTCCAGACTACCATCGTATCAGACATTGCCACGTTCTTTGACAAGGTTACAGAACCGGTCAATATCTACACTATTCAGGATCCAAAGGGCGAGATATTCTGCTTTGCAAAAATTAACATGGGTGTTTCAGCGCTATATAAATTCGTTATTTAAGAGCATTCTGACTAAAGATGGGACTATCCTTGCACAACCTCTCTGAATAGATTAGGATATCTGAGAATTGAAAAACGATTTTTGCAGAATTCTGCGGATCCGAGTAAGAAATCCACCATTCTTCATAGTGCCAAGGTTAACAAAGAGTAAAAAATTGGTATGTATCAACAGTACTGGCATTTGAAGTACCGTTGCGAATGAACATGGTCCCCCTTGACCTAAAGTCATTATCTCCAAGGATTCTGCGGACCTTGAGACTATGAAAAAGGCTTTCAATATTTTCCCCCACCTGACCATCAGCGCTGAGAGGTAAATTTCAGAGATTTCTCTGATGTAAAAACACAGTCTTTGACCAATATTATGGATAAAACATTCACCTGAATGCCGCTGCATAGTGGATAATGCCTGGGTCATCTCAGTTTTATGTGAAAAAAAAACAAAAAGACAAATCTTGGAATGAATATAATCCTCTTGCTCCTCCCCCCACCAAGAGACATAATACAGTAGTGAAAAGCACCTAAAACATAGTAATGGAACCATCCATGTATAATACTGCTATTCCCCCAACCCCCCCCCCCCTCCAATCCCTTCTTCGCACATCCATAGAGATCCATCATCCGTGTATCATTTCTATTACAGGATGATAACTCATTATCTACAATTATGGTATACAATTATCTATAAAATAATTTTGTTCATGTAATAAGTTCCCATTTCACAAACCCAGTCCATCGCAGATGGCATCATGAATAATAATACAATCAAATTTAAAAAATCTAATCATACTTATAATGAATCAATACATTATCATCATTAAGTTACATGAGTTGAAAAGTGATTGGCATATAATAAAATTAAAAGTCATCAGCGCCACAAACCAATGCAAAGTTTCTCAAAGGCACAAATTCAAATGTGTTATGTTTTGTTTTGAAGAGTTTTACGGTGCTTGCAACACATTTAGGTCATATCAACGCCAGTAAAAAGGAAGAAAATTGGATAGTAAAAACATTGAGATGTGCAATTACAAAGACTTGAGGAAAAAGTAAGACATAGGGGAATGGTTCAAATAGGGAACAGATAGGTTCCAAGAGCACACTATCAGTGTACTTCTGGCCCCCCGGAAATATGCAAAAAAATATCCCAAATTATGCGGGGTGGGGAGAAGGCAAATTATGCAAGGGAAAATACAAATTATGCAAAACAAGACAAAAAGTAATAAATCGCTGTCTAAATTTTCCATTGCTTTATTTACATTTAACCAATTCAAAATTAAAGAACTACAACGCAAATTCAAAACTTAATTTTTTGTTGTAGCACAGAAAAGCTAGATATCGCAGAGACGTTGTGCTAAGACTCCTGCGCCTGTCTGACAATATCAGATTGTAAACAGAAAAGCTGTGCTCAGCATCAGCGCTGTTGAACATGGTGTGTATGTACCACTTGGCACAAGCATCCAAAGCGGGCACTTCATCAGAAATGGACTGCCAAAAATGTGGCACGTCAACAGAAGTGGTGATGGAGTTCCTCACCGCGAGGGGCCCAAGCTGCCGGGTTGTACCTCTTGATCTCCTCCTCAGGTATAGTTTTCAGCTTTGTGAGGCTCTCAAGCTGATCCCAAGGTGGAGACAGGAGCAGCTTAGTGGGGTTGAAAAATGGGACCTCTCTTAAAAAGTCAATCCCTGGCTGTCAACGTTAAAGGGAAGTCACTGTCACGTATTTGGGAACATCGTTGGATTTTTTCGGTTTCTTTTTTCTTCATACAATGAATGGTCATAAATTCACGCTAAAAACCATATTTTGCATAATTATGCGGTAAAAGGTGAATTATGCGACCGCATTGCGGTAAGTGGCAAATTATGCGGCCGCATCGGTCGTGTTCTCCTGGGGGGCCAGATACTTAGTTTGAGATCACCTAAAAGTCTCACCCAGACACCAACACAAGAACCCACGAAGAGGAACACACTCAAATGGTTACAAATCATATGTTTAAAATAAAAAATAACAGTGCATAACTGAGAGATGATTTACAAGGAGAAAAATAATCATCTCCTAAAACTATACCTACACAATCGACTGTTTTCCTCCCAGCCAAGGTCTCTGGTCAGAGTCAGGACAAAACTGAGTAATCTCATTCCAAGACAAAGACAGAAAGCAATTGGAAAACAGGTATAGAGGTATAGAAGACACAGCAAGTACCTCCCTGCCCAATATGGGAGGTAGGGAACCCCACCCAGGCAAATTAAAATTCAAATAAGTCATTAGATCATGTAAAGCAATACCAAACATCTTTGCAGATGGAAATAATCAACATCAAACACAACTCTTCTTATTCAACAACAGTCACAAAATTAAAAAACAAATCTTTTAAATGCTTAATGATATGCAGTATCTTTGGTTAAGCCAATACATGCAAAGAGTCTCGGGTCTAGTCAAGTCTTCTGGTGAACTGAATACTAAATAAGTGCTCTTTTATTCGATCATAAAAAAGTTAGTAGACACGATAAAAACAAAACAAACCTAGAGCATTTATATAGCGCAATATCCACTAAATGTGCTCAGAGTGCATTACAAGGGGTCCTTAGCCAACGGCAACTAAACATGTGGGACAAGACATGAGCCCATTAGAAGTGAAGTAATTACCATTTTTCCAACAGAAACAATACTGTTAACGGTCAGATACCCACTTTACACCCGAGTACAGTGAGAGAATGTGAGTAAAGATCAGAAGGCAAGTGTCATACCACAAAGCTGCATTTACAACACTCTAATTTTAGTGAGATGAAAATGCCAGCAATGAATTCAGTTTACATCGGTACCAAGGAAAAGAAATATGCTGCTGCAAATTGATATTTTGCTTTGTTGTTAAGGGATTTATGGTGCTTGCAACACATTAAGATCATATCAGCACCAGTAAAAAGGAAGAAAATGAGATAGTAAAAAGTTCTAGGATTACAATCAAAGCACCCAAGAAAAGGTAAGACAAAGGGGAATTTGTTCAAATAGGAAACAGATGTAGATTCAAAGAGAACACTATCAAAGTACTTTGTTTGAGATCACCTAAAAGTCTCATCCAGACACAAGGACAGGCCCCAACTAAGAGGGATACGCTCAAATGTTTACAAATCATATATAATATGTAAACAAAACAAGACTGCATAACAGAGAGAAGATTTACAAGGAAAAAAATTATCTTCTCCCAAAACTCTAATTAAACATTTGACTGTCTCCTTCCCAGCCAGAGTATCCGATCAGGGCCTGGATAAAACGCAAGTAATCTCATTCCAAGACAAAGACAGAAAGCATGTTGGCAAACAGATATATGGGGAAAGTAGACACAATAAGTGCCTCCCTGATGATTGAGAAAAATTTAACCTACCCTTGGGTAGGCGTAGCTCTGAAAGTAAAATGACAACTCTTTAAAGCTATTGTTATATCAATCAGTGACTTGAAAAAGTATGTATACAGCACTCAAGACAGACAGATAGATTTAGAGCTCATTATTGCTGCGTTTTTTTGAGTAGGGAAAAGTTACAAAATGGTTTTTTTTCTCTTCTAAATTACTATATTACTCCTATTAAGCGCAACTGACCCTAATTCAGACCTGCCAAATTGAAAACTTCAAATTTAGTAATTTTTATGTCAATTTTTAGTAATTTGACAAGGGAATTCGTATTTTCTGAAATTGTGTACAAACAACCACATTATTATTATTATTTAAGTATTACTAAGAATTAAAAATTCGTAATTTTCCATAAAATTTCGTTTTTGGCCATGAAATTTGTCTAAAATTAGTAAAATTACGAAAAATCCCTAAGATTTGGCAGGTATGCTAATTAACACCTCCCCCCCCACCCTTCTACATACTTGGTGAAATATGTGTGCATAACCTGATAGAGCCATTTGGTGCATACATGAGTTATCAGAAGCACTATGGTCTATTTCTTTTGTTTACTACTTCCTTAATTTTGCTATCAGGCTCCCACGAGTTGTTGACAGGGTCAAGGTCGTATACTTGTTTTCATTCACAGACCACACTTTCTTCAATGTGTCTCCAACAATTAAATGCATCATGTTGACTCTATTTACCAGGCCCATAGGGTGCTTATTTGGGAAAGTACGATGATTAAAAAATAAAACTAATATTTTTTTTTAAATCGATAAATGTAGGAAAAAAAAAACAAAACAAAAAAAAAACCCAATTTATTTTGTGATATCACTTATACATTACAATGCACTCATGGTTTGTTCACTGGCCGATAACAGGGGAAAAAATAGAATAAACATAAATTTTAAATGAGCAACACAAAATGTATAAACAAACAAAACAAGTCGAAGTGAATAATAAGCTCTCGTATAAAAAGACAAGATATCCAATTATTTTAGTCAACCAGCAAAGATTTCATATAATCATAACAAAGATTTGGCGAAAATTTACAACATTCCATCCTGGATGACAAAAAAAACAAAACAAAAAATGACAACTCCCACATCATTCTTCCTTAACTAAACAAAGATGAGAATCATAAGTAAATCAATCAAACGACATAAAACAAAAATCAATGCAAAAACAATGGATTTCCTCATCATCAACATTACTTCATTGCTATTATTATGCCACTGTATTAAAACAGATTCCAGAATTAACAGTTTCATCTCTCCGTCTATTTACATTCTAAATTATATCAGAAATTTTCATACGGTGTACGATTAATTTGTGAAATGCCACTGCTTTGATTTTTTTTTTTTTAAAACAGAACAATCCAAATCCTTAGGCCCTTCATGGCCAAAGGCATGAGGGATGCCACCAGGCAAATTAAAAAAAAGCTGAAAATTTGCGCGGACGAGATACAAAGCAACGTCAAGGGCTTTGTAGGGATTTGAAAAATATCAAATTTGGAAGATTGTTTCAGTACTTATTATTGCAATTGAGAGCAAATAACACACAAAAGAAAGGAGAGTAACAGTTTCCAAATTGATAAAATAAGGTGCTGAAACAAAATATAGACAAATTAATATCAATAGCTATCAGGGGTGAGAATGACTGGTCACATAAAAGGAGAAAATTATTCATTGTGAAGTTCATGACCCACCCATGCAACCATAACCTATAAATTTAAACTTCACTCAAATTCACTGAGATGTAATCCAAAATTTGTCTCGCAGCAATTTCTGACGCGACTCGGAGAATTTCAAAAGTTGAAAGTATAATTACATTTGGTGGTTGTAGTAGGGATGATGATGTGGTGGTGGTTGTAGTAGTAGTGGTGTTAGGGATGATGTGATAGTGATTATAGTAGTACTGGTCGTATGGATGATTGTGTGGTGGTGGTTGTAGTAGCTGAGGTAGGAATGATGATGTAGTGGTAGTTGTAGTAGTAGTGGTGGTAGGGATGATGTGGTGTTATTTGTAGTAGTAGTGGTGCTAGGGATGATGGTGTGGTGGTGATTGTAGTAGTGGTAGTAGGGTTGATGATGTGGTTGTAGTTGTAGTAGTAGTGGTGGTAGGGATGATGGTGTGGTGGTAGTTGTAGTAGGAGTGGTGGTAGGGATGATGTGGTAGTGGTGGTAGGGATGATGATGTGGTGGTGATTGTAGTAGAAGTAGTAGTAGTAGTAGTAGTAGTAGTAGTAGTAGTGGTAGTAGTAGTAGTAGTAGTAGTAGTAGTAGTAGTAGTAGTGGTAGTAGTAGTAGTAGTAGTAGTAGTAGTAGTCGTAGTAGTAGTAGCAGTAGTAGTAGTAGTAGTAGCAGTAGTGGTCTTAGAGTGGTCTTAGGTAGTGGTGGTAGGGATGATGATGTGGTGGTGATTGTAGTAGTAGTAGTAGTAGTAGTAGTAGTAGTAGTAGTAGTAGTAGTAGTAGTAGTAGTAGTAGTAGTAGTAGTAGTAGTAGTAGTAGTAGTAGTAGCAGTAGCAGTAGTGGTCTTAGAGATGATGATGTGATGGTGGTTGTAGTAGTAGTGGTGGTAGGGATGATGATGTGGTGGTGGTTGTAGTAGTGGTGATCTTTTAGAGATAATTGTGTGGTGGTGGTTGTAATAGTTGTGGTAGGAATGACGATGTGGTGGCAGTTGTAGTAGTACTGGTGGTAGGGATGATATGGTGTTATTTGTAGTAGTAGTGTTGGTAGGGATGATGATGTGGTTGTGGTTGTAATAGTAGTGGTGGTAGAGATGATGTAGTGGTTTTGGTGAGTGTTTTTTATTCAGTGACAATAATAGCAATTTGCCAAAAAGGAGGAAAATGTCTCCGTCTATCGGTCAAACGCAAGCAAAGTGTAAAAATAACAGGAACATTGTTTTGTATTGGTATTATGTAATATATTACTATTACTAGTATAAATCCATTATTATCATTAAACATAAATTTAGTTTTTGTAAAGATTTAATGGATGGTTGCGGGGAGAGAGAGAGAGAGAGAGAAGGAGAGAGAGAGAGAGAGAGAGAGGAGAGAGAGAGAGAGAGAGAGAGAGAGAGAGAGAGGAGAGAGAGAGAGAGGAGAGAGAGAGAGAGAGAGAGAGAGAGACTTCTCTACCAGAATAATTTATGAATTGATCTTAGGAATTCTATATCAAAAAAAAAAAAAAAGAAGAAAAGAGAAAGGGAAAGAGGGAAAGTGTGAGAAAAAGAGGGAGGAGAGAGAGAGAGAGGAGAGAGAGAGAGAGAGAGAGAGAAGAGAGAGAGAGAGATAGATAGATAGAGAGAGAGAGAGAGATTTGTCCCTCCCCTTCCCCTTCAACCATCAACCAGCTAATCAAAGAACACCACTGGTCGTCTGTGTCAATTGTGACATCTGGTGCCATATAGTCTGGCCCGACGTCATAAAAACGGGACCGTCACTAAATTTCACGAGACTAATGCACAGGTGTCAAAATATGACATAAGACATAATGGTGATTTTGTGGTTTTGAGGGAAATGTTTGACACGGCTAATTCAGCGGAAAATTTCTGAGAAATTCTCAAAATCACTGTTTATTTATAATTTTTTTTTTTTTAAAAAGGAGGAATTGTGATGGGGATTGGCGTAGATAAACTACCATTTAGGTGCCCAAATATTCGACCGGCGGTGACAGCCCAAATTATTCACCGGCGAAAAAGTTCCGGCTCAAATCTCGATCGCGATTTTTTTCTTCTTCTTTAAAAAAAAATTATTTTTTTTGGAATCGTGACAACGGACAAAAACCGGAGGTTCCGGATTAAAACAGACTGGTGGTAAAAAAACCGGATTTCCGGCTAAAACCGGAAAAGTGGCATCCCTAAGGCATGTCTGTTACAAACCAGAAATAGATATTAATTCATGTCCATATCAGTTGCCAGAAAAAAATATTTGGAATAATCCCTATCTCTTTATCTTAAGCACGCTATCTGCAGAGTCAAAAACGATAAAGGGAAAAAACAAAACAAAACAAACTAACTTACCCCCTTCCCCCAAAAAAACAACAAAACAAAATTATAAACAGCCATAATTAAAAAAAACAAACTACAATCTTCTACATGAAAATTGGGCACATGATTCGTGTGCACTAAAAAATCATTTAAAGCATATTAAACATTGACCTGTGAATCAGACAGAACGATAGAATTTGTATAAAAACACCAGCGAAAAGAAAAGAGAAAATTTTCTAATTTTACTTCCTTTGTCAAGCATGACCATCATCAAGAAATCACGATTCCTAAAACAGTGGCAAGTGGCAGCTGACAGAACTCTTTTGTATTTAATCTAACACATGAAAAATTAAATACTTAACATTTATCAGGCACAGTTACCGTTCACTAAACAGCAGAAACCCCACACATTCCCTAACTCTCTCGAGTTAAAATGAATGGAAAATCAAACAAATAATTGTACAATTTTTAAACATGGTGAACTCGAAAGAGTTAAGAGATGCAAGATTGTAGTTCACTAGAAAGCATAAAACTACAAAATCCCACACATTCCTTAAGAGATGCAAGAGAGAAAACTGAAACTGCTAATTTTGAAACCTGCCATAATGTATCACAGATATTGTTAATTCACGTCACCCATACAAACCTTGTTTGCCAAAAAAAAACAAAAAAAAAACAAAATACATTCATCACCTGAAAATCGATAATTTACTACTGCACATGTAATTCGTTCAATATTGAAATGTGTTCGGAAATGGAATGAAATTCCAAAGTGATTCTTTATATTTGTAACCCACTTTCTCAAATCAGGATTCTGTCGGGGTGGTTTAGATGCTAAAAACTGATTTCATATTTAAAAATATGAAACTTGAGCTTAGTGTCAGCAAGTTGTAATGAGGAAATGCCTATTGTTGAAGCTTCTAAAAGTGATAAAAAAAAAAAAATAGCTAAAATTTCATAATTTTGATCCTTTTCACTTAAAATTTACAGTTTGGCATTTGGTTCACCCCACCATAATACTGATATGAGGTGGTTGAAATTGAAAAAAATGACAACCTCTCCATCATGGAAACGAAAAAAAAAAAAAAAAAAATTAATTAAATATGATAAATCTTATAAAGCCTTCAAAATCTAAATTTGAAGCAGTAAATAACAATAATGAAATGCAATGGAAGCTTCAATTTACTTTATGAATACAGATGATGTGGCCATTTCGGGTTCCCCCCTTTGCATAAAAACAAAATCAAGGTTGAAATGCTGTTGAATTCGTCTTTAGTGTTTCATGCATCGTGTTTTGTTGACAAAATAGAAGCCCAAAATGTCCACATCACATGTGTCATAAAATTAAATTGAAGCTTCAATTCCATTTCATTACAGTTGTTTATTTATTTGAGCTTCAGACAGCAACATTTTGCACTAAAACTTGAAGCAGGTGTATTGAAATTAATATCAACAGGCCAGGGCAAGATTATACTATTTAAAAAATAGTAACTTTGAGAAAACCAAAAAAATCAAATGTCAAGAAACTTCCTGCAGAGAAACCAATTCCTTCATCATTAAATTTCTTTACTTTTCCTTTCTTTTTTTCTTTAAACATTGAGGAATCAAATACATCAATAATACATACACTGCTAACAATTTTTGGCCAGAAACCCCATCGGCCGAATATCGATCGATTAAAACGAGCTTCATCTTGTCAAAAGCTGTCATATCTGTGACTTCCTTGAAATCCTAGTTAGTATTGTGGAAATTTAAGCAAGATAATTACCTGAAAAATTCACACCTCCCTCAATATAATTTCATTCCTTTAATCAGGACAATGTCATTGGCATTGAGGGATATTGAAATCTGACAAATATATCATTTTTACCAAGATTTCATATCATTTAACAACAACAACAAAAAACCTCTGAGAAGAAAACTAAGATCTCCACCCACTACCCATCTTTCTTTTTCTTTACTTAGCCACAAAAGGAAACAACAGTAAGCGTTTGAAAAGGAGATTACTCGGTAAAGGTTAAGATTTCTAATTAAAGTGAAACATATCCCTCCAAAATCCTTTTAAGGCTTTAGACATAGGAAGTTTCATTCATGCAATCTTAAAATTTCAATCCTCACAGAAATGAAAAGCATTTTCCTCTTTCCAACTGGCCTGCCAATGACCAGAAAACTAACTTAACACTACAATTGTAATTACTATTCATCAAACAAACTTCACTATTAATAAAATAGTAAAGACAAAATAAGGTATTCTAAAACTGAAATCACATAAGCCTGAATATCAATATAAATTCGAATTTAAAAAACAACCATAAACGTAAACAAAAAATAATTTATATAAATACAATAGAGCATGACAAAAGTAGAGCTAACTATTTTTCTAAAAAAAATCACCGATGTTTCTTACTCTTTGCATGCAGCTCCATTTTTGCCTTGGCTTCCACAGCCAATTTCTCTAGATAATCATAATGCAGGTTTTTACTAACAGTGGCTAAAAGGCCTCTATCATTTTTAGGGGTTAAGTATGGTGAATAATCAATGAAATCACCATCAAGAGTAGTCATCTTGCCGCCAACAGCATTTAGGATGGCGTTTCCAGCACAGATGTCCCATTTCTTGATCAGGGTGATGTGTGTGTAGGCATTTACACTTCCCTTGATTACCTCCAAAGTCTTGTAACCTGATATGAGTGTACAAGAGAGAAAAAAATTAAAACTGCAGCGGTTGCAAAAATACAGGGATGTCAACCCATCATAAAAATAAGTAAAATACAATAAAATTCTCTTAATTCACCCTCAAGGGAAAATTCGTCTTTAGGGTCTAAAACTAAAAGCCAAGAGAAAACTGAAATAACCCTGGTGCCAGACACTGTGCAGCATTGCAAAATGAGCAAGGGTGTGTAAACTTGCTCAAAGGCAAAACAACGCGGTGGAGAGTTTAACCCGGAACCTTCTGAGTAGGACACTGTGTCATGCTGACATGCTATATTACTTTTCCAAAATAAAAAAATTTGACTTTTAAACCTAATTTTTCTTCCAAACATTATTGCACCAAAGAGAGAGATTTGTTCTTAGTACTATACTTGTATCCAGTCTTGATGGATTGAACTAATGAGAAATTGAATATAAAACTGCCCAGTAGAAAATATAGAGCCGAAACAAAACAAAACAATGGACTGGAAAACTTCTTCCAGGATGCTTAAACGTTAATTGTAACATAAAATCAAATTACCATCTATTGGAAAAATGCTAAAAACTGACGGAGTTATAACCATGTGAAATAGACAACCTGGAGAAAAGTTTAAAAATATAAACAGCTGCAAAGTGTACTTAGCTAATCTCTTCAGCAGTTTAAAGAGCAAATTTTACTATAAAATGTTAATGAAAGTATGCAGAAATGAACAATGTATCATATTATTGGCTAATCTCAACTTTCCCCGGAATGTCCTAAAACACATTTTAAAAAGCCATATCTCAAAAGTACTCCCAGCGACATGTGGATCATTTCTCTTAAGTGCCTCACAGATGATCAAAAGTGTAAAATAGAACTAATTATATAGAAAAGATGCTATATGTTATGGAACAAATTCAATTTCATCCCTCAGAACAGCAACAATTTTTATTTTGTTGATTAGTAAACCAAGATTTGGAGAAGCTCTGAAATCATTTCAATTAACTTATATATATAATTATCCTGGACAAATTGTTCCAATTAATGGCTTCTATGATATCACACAAATTTTTATCAGCAACGTCACTCACCAGCCCCTCCTGCAGCAACAACGTCCACATTACCACCAAAGGCTTTGTTAGCCACCTCCTTGACATCTCCCTGGTGACTCCTTGATACAATGATGCTGTGCTTGTCTTTTTTCTCCGTTTTCCCCTTTACAAGATTCTTTGAATGACCGTAACCATCCCATGCCCAAACTACGTTGGTGAAAAAAAAAAAAAAAGAATAAAAAATAAATAACTAATTACCAGAAACTGAAAGCAAATGACAACTCTGAATATAAATTAAATGTCTTGGATCAAAATCTATATTGCACAAAATACAAGTTTTCAATGAATATTTGCTAATAAAACACCCATCACAATGTACTTTCCACCCAATCTAACAGTCCTAGCTACCCAATTACTGCTGGGAGGGCAGACGAGAAGGTTTGAGAAAAGTCTCTACTGTACCCAGGATGGATACCGTCCCTTTGCTTGTGGGGTGAGTAGTGAGTTTTGTTTGTTTTTAAGGGTTTTACGGCGCTTGTAACACATTTAGGTTATATCAGCGCCAGTAAAAAGGAAGAAAATGGGATAGTAAAAAGTTCTAGAATTACAATTAAAGCACCCAAGAGAAAGCAAGACAAAGGGGAATGGGAACAAATAGGGATCAGATGTAGATTCCAAGAGCATACCACCAATGTACTTAGTTTGAGATCACCTATGTCTCATCCGGACACAAGCACAAAATCCAACAAAGAGGAATACACTAAAATGCTTACATTATACATTAAAAATAACAAATATAATAATACATAACAGAGAGATGATTTCCAAGGAAAAAAATATCATCTCCCAAAACAATAACTATGCATTTGACTGTTTCCCTCTCAGTCAGGACTCCGACGAGGGCCAAGAAAAAAACCAAGTAATCTCATTCCAAGACAAAGACAGAAAGCTTGTTGGATAAGATATAAGGGGATAGAAGACACAGTATGTACCTCCCTGCCCGCTATGGGAGGTCAGAATCCCCACCCAGTGAGTAGTGAGGAACCCCTTGTCAAGAAGGTAACAGTGCACTAATCCCATCCCTGCCCCTCCCCACCCTAAATTCAATTACTGCAACAAGAAAGCAAAGAGAGATGTACTCACCAGTTTCTCCCTCAAAAGGGCGATTGATGACTCCAATCTTGGGCTCTCCATCCACCACCACACAGACCATCACAGTCACATATTGAGTCAAACCCTCTGTTGAATAACAAGAGACAAGACATTGCACTTAAAGCTAGGAGACCTAGGTGTGAACCACTATTTCTATTAGGCTCTGTGAGAACCTTTAAACTTGGGGGACACTATATTAATCAATCATCAGGACATTCCTTGCAATATTTGGAAAAAAAATCATCTATCTTTTCTTGGAGCAACGGTTCAAAAATTGGGACCAATATGATAACAACAGGGCAACGAATACACACAAACTTTTCAGAGACCAAATTCAGGAACATTTTAGGGTCAAACCTGGGACTTAAATGAATTTGATGGTAATTATGGTGATCATGATGATGCTGATAATGATATGATGGTGAGGGTGGATGATGCATACCGGCCAACTTTTCGAGGAGCAAAAACAGAACATCCCATCGGTTTGACTCAACAAAGCACATTATCATAATGGTAATTAACTCATCTTCTATAATAATATCTATGTAATAATTACATAAACCTTGGATTACCATTTCAACCGTAAATCACAGCTTAATGCCTGCCAATAAATAAAGTCCAGGAGTTTGCCGGGGTTAACTGCAACTTTAGTTGTAGCTTTTCCCCTCTTCAGGAAATCTGAAGTAAATTCGGGTTTACAGTAAGGGGTGAAGTCCCATTTTACGATAAGAAGGCTAGCCAACATATCTGTATTGAGGGTTCCTCTGAAATTGATTTTTGTTCTTCCCCACGTTCACATTCACAAGTTGAGTGAGGCATGGTCAGCATTCCTAACACGAAGTGAACAAGCCTTTGAAACTTCAACACCCCAAGAGAATCAACAAATTTGTTTAGTGCAAACCACTGCTGAATTGAGGAAAGCTGAAGGAAATCCTGATATAAGAAAATTTCAGTGCTATAAATTTTGAATTCATACTCCATTATGTCCAGAATTGTCTCCATCCTTTACAAAGACCAAAACACAAAACTTTATGGTAAAAAAAACCCCACTGAGCTGAATGATACACAATTGTTCTTGCACACACCCTTCCCCCCAACCTCAGCATGTCTCAAGATCTCATTTTCTAGAGGGAAGTTGGCAATTATGTAGTCATTGCCTTCATATAATAGTCCCAGACACACTTATAAAATAGCAGTTAGTAATTTCCATCATTTAAAACATTTAATTAGCAGGTCAAATTGTAACAGTTATGATTTTATCTTGGCCATTGGCCACTATGACGACGATTGTGTTTTCTTTACAATGATGTGGTTTTTTTTCTGGAATAATAAAATACATTAAAAAATTAGGAAAATCTGGAATAAGAAAAAAATATTGGGAATTTCCTTATAAAATTGGGAGATTTGGCAGGTCTCCCCACCCGTTTATTCAGTCTATATAAAAAAATGATAATGAAAAAAGTTTTTTTTCTTAATAAAAAAACAAAACAAAACAAAATAAAACCAATCTAAATCAAAGTCCCCCCCCCCCCCCACCTTCCTCCCAAAATAAAATCATTTTTAAACCACAAGGAAAAGTCATCGTAATGATAATGGTGTCGGGTAGCATGTGCAGAAATTCACCCATACATCAGTTAAGAGGTGTCAACATTTTGTTGACCATACACTACTTCCGAGTACATACCCGTATACTCTTGTGTAGCATCAAGCGGATCTATCCAAATGGCCACCCTGCTAACTGGAATGGACTGGTCACTCTCTATCACCTCATCTACCTCTGGGAGTTTTAAATCCACAGGTGAAATTTTGTTGAAATCCACAGGTTTGGTTTCGTGTTCCTCTGATATTACCTTTAAACAGTAAAAGATTAGACATAAAACATGGACAAGGAACCTAATACAAATGATAAAAATCATAAAACAATTAAATTGTCATTAAATTTTGACACTCTACAAGTAACCTACCATATATCTGCAAACCCATACTCCCAAAAAAAAAAAAAAGAAAAAAAAGAGAGAGACAGTAAAATGAAATGGAAACTCTGCTATTTTCACTGTACGGTGATAATATCTTGGTAGGCTATTTTAACAAGCTATGTTGCAGCACTACATAGCAGATAATCAATGAATGTCTTTTAATACAGATTTTATTTCATGAGCTATATTCAAACATGTATTGATACAAGTTTTAACGAGCATCAGTACCAAATTTTAATATATGGAGTGAAATTTTTAAAATGTAAAAAAGACACATATTTTTTAATGATTTATCCCATATCACAAGCTTTTTAAAGCTAGAAATTGTAGGTAATAAAATAAAGGTAGACATATTAATGTAGCTGCGGCTATTCGGACTCAAGTCTGAATAGTCTTCCAATGTGCACGTGCAATCAAAAAGTTAATCATACTCACGTCTGAATATCCTAGTCTCCCATGACAATTCAGATATTTTAAAGAAATATTTCAGACTATAGTAAGTATAATTATTGACAATTCCATAAAATTGATGCAAATGAAAATAATAATGGTATCCTTGCTACTACTATATTTGGCCAGAGAGAAAAAATCATCAATGAATTGGAAGTCCATTAGAAATTTAAAAGAAACGAGTTAAACCCCTTCAAAAGGAACAAAAATCAGTCAAAGTAACTGGTATAAAGAAAAAGCTTTCCTAACAACTTTACACGATGTCCAAATAAAATCAGGAATCAGAGACAACAATCCTTCTAAAGTCTGAGGTAGGGATATCAATCAGTTCGAGTCAGTCTGATATTGGCAAAACAGAATTTTCTCTGAACTCTTTTTCTGCTTCTATCAATCACATTCTTTGTCCACTGCCTGTACGGTATCCCCCAGTGTTTGCGTACTCCCATTGGAGTTGAGTCCGAATAGCCATGGGATACTATTCAGACTCGAGTCTGAATTGCCACTTGGTTTTAATGCTGTCACCATAGTTGACATTCATAGCTTCTGTGCGAAAAAAAAACCCACTTCCGCAAAGTAATACAATCCAACTTTCATCACAACAATTAAATAAGGCCATTCTAAAGAATAAAATGTGTTTTGACTTTTAAATTTAACCAAAAGTAAAAAAAAAAATAAATAAATAAATAACTGCCCAAACAAAGACTATCGCGAATACCTAAAATTTTTTTAAAAAGAAGGCATGACAGGGAGTCGAACCGCGGACTATAATGACAAGCGAGTGTGCAGATCATTGAGCTAACGGAACCCATGAAAGTTAAATAAAAATGTACACACCCGCCCAAGTCGAAAGTTTTTCTTCTTAAAAAAAAAATTGAATTTTGGGAACCTCGTTTTACTGTCTTTATATCCCATCACAAAGTGTAAAAAACTGTCAGCGTTTGAATTTTTCTTTTGTTTATGTTATTTGACTAATACGATATTTATGTCACCCCTACTTTTTCTCTATTCTTTGTCTCAACAAGTGGTTTGGGATAAATATTAAATATATTGCCGGAAAACTCAGAAGTCTAATTACATGTTGAAATTTTTTAGATGTATTTTTTTTCCAGCCACTTTCTCAGGGTTTTAAAGAACTCAATACATATTTTCTCACAGCATCGCCCCATACTTTTAGGATTTTATTATCCCAACATAATTAACGTTACCGTCTGCTGCACTTACGAAGACGCCAAATTTTGACACTGAATAAATTAATGACCAGCTGAGGGACGAGTGATGCCATATAGCTGCATAATTGACCAACTGGTCCAGCTGATCAAGGCGAAAGTAAAATTATCCTAAGATTACGCTATGACGCGTAAATTTCTTACCTGACTGGCCAGCAGGAAACGCATATATGCAAATATGATTGGATTTGACTAAATGACCAGTAAACTTCTGGCACTAACTAATCCAAGAACACCATTTGTTTCTGGGATTGACTAAACTCCGGTCATATTGTATAAGCAAAGACTCAGCTAATTCGGTCTCTCTCTCATTCCACCAATTCTATCACCAATGTGCTATTATAGCGGTTAACTTGATATGCTATTTAGCAGAAAACACTGTGTGGACAAGGGTATGAATAAATATCCATCTTAATCTTATAGCTGTGAACTTAAAATTGTATTAAGACTAATTAATGCCAATAATAGTATTAGAGAGCTGCGCCGGTGTTACCAATACTTAGCTTCTATACCAGGACAAATCATTCGTTTGGACAGAAAAATAAATAAGAAACTTACCGCTTACCGTCAAAAGCAGTTTAGATTTGAAGATACATTTGTTTTCTATCAAAAAACATTCGGTACTAGACAATCCTTGATGAATATCAAAAGTTGTGTTTGAAATTATATCCTAAATATTTTCATGATTCATTCTCGCTAAATCGTGTGTGCTTTTCGTCTGATTCAATGGTTGGTGCCCCCTAGTGCCTGCCGCGCAAAACAAAGGTTTTTTTAAAAGTTTATTGAGAAAAAGATACGGAAAAAAGTGTCCCTAGATAGGTATGCAATTTGGTGCATAAGTGCAGTAAAAATTGGTGCGCAAAATTAGTTCGTAGAGGATGCGAGACTGTGTGTGTGTGTGTGTCTCTTTCTTTCTTCCTTTTTTTTGGGGGAGTGCCTACGTACACGGTAACGGGGCATCTAGCCTCAGGATCTATGTACACGTAAACCGGTTTACCGTTGCAACATTCTGTCAGTGATGGTCCTCGCTGTCGTGACCGCGCACGCTCGTGTGTGTGTGTGTGTGTGTGTGTGTGAATTTTTTTTTTTAATCAAAACAATTTTAACCATTAATGGCGAGATTCCATCTTAAACTCCCCAAACTCCAGATCTTAGTCTTAATGTTATCATTAAAAGACAAGCTTTGCGATTTATAGTTTAATTGAAGCCCGAGTCGAAATATACTCTTACTACTGTTCTCTTGGTGGAAACGATTTATTCTGCATAAGCAATCTGGAGAAAAAAAATCAGTGTCACTGTAAAAGGTTAAAATTTCACGAAGTACGCACCATGAACACCGCTGTAACAATCCTTTGATCTATGTCATCAGGCAACCCATTGTTTCTTTCATCTTTTCCCATTCCCCCTTACTATCCCCCCACCCACCTCTCTCTCTCTCTCTCTCTTGTCATAGTGTTATCCCTCCCCCTTCCCATCTCAATGTAAAATGAAAACGTTCTGCTGTTTGCAGATACATGTATGATTGTTTTGTTTTCTCTCTCTCACTAGGCTAGGATTAAAACCAAGACATCAGGTAATGGGTGTCTAATGCCAAAGTATAGATTCTCTCTTTGGCCAATTTAGTCACGTATGTGGCAGCCCAGCTATTTATTATGTTCTGCCTATAACACACAATAAGTGGGATTCTGGGGGTGGGTACGAAAGAAATCAAGGTCATAAGTAACCGTGCACAAGAGCTGTATTGGGAATTGGTTTCTGGGGGTCTTGCAAATACCAAATATTTTATGGAAAGCTCTTTCGAACTCCAAGACGTCTGGTTTGTTTTGCTATCTTGGAACAAACGAAACAGAGATGTCTTGATGTGTGACCTAGTTGTCTGATTTTGTGACCTCGATGTAAGGTATTGTGACCTAGATGTATCCTTTTGTGTGTGCAAGCCATGCGGGTAAGTACAGCGATAGCTTGCCAGTTGAGGAAAAAAAGGAAGAAGCAACGTATCCGCATTTGAAAAACAAAACAAAAAAACTGAAAAAACAAAACAACTTAACCTTTTAAAGGCGAATATCAATCTTACTTGGACCAAAAATAAAATCTTACCGTTTTCATCAAAAGACAAAAAACAAATTACAATTTAAAAACTTGAGCTTTTATATAGAGCAATATCCACCCAACGTGCTCAAAGCGCTTTTTATCAATATTCTTACTGCTCTTATGGTGGAAACGTTTTTTTTTCTGCGTTAAAAAATAATATAAATGAAGACTATTATTTGAAAAACAAAAAAATCAGTGTCACTGGCAAAGGGTTAATTGCAGTACTCCTGCATCCTGTGAGACTTCTACGGCACTTGCTAATCATAAAAAAGGAAATAGCAGCAATCAACAATATTAAGGTGAAAAAAAAAGAAGAAAAAAAAAAGTGGGTGGGGGGGGGGGGGGGGGGGGGAGAGCAAACCCAGTAGCAATGCAACCTTTTAGCGGCGAAATTCGATCTTTGACCTAACACCAAATCTTCTATCATCAAAAAACAAGTAACGGCAAAACTTATTATAGACAATTGAAGTCCGAGTTGCGATAGTCTGACTACTCTCTTGGTGGAAACGCTGTATTCCCCGTTAACAATAATAAAGATAAAAGCAAACTACTATCTAAAAGCAAAAAATTAGCTTCGCTGTTAAGGGGTTAAGAACACCTGCAACTGCAACTGCCAGCATCCTTGAGATGCTCTACGTCACCAAGGTCACCAATCGACACGTCTCCCTTTCGTCGGCATGCACCCCCCCCTCCACTCTTTCAAGGTGGTGGTGGCGGCGGATAAAAAAGGCCTTTTTCTCTTTCATTCAATCAACTGGTCTGCTGGTGGACCCTAGGCCTCTCTACAAGTCCAAGAAATAATACTCACTTTTTCTCTGCTCCAACGAAAATATCTACCCCCTACCGGTCTAATTATTTGTAGCAGAAGACAAATTTCTCAAAACGGTCACGTGACACTATAAAAACAACACAGGAAGTCCATGAAAGCTTAGTTACGGCATTTCCTTTGAACCGTGTAAACAACAAAATTTCGTTTTCATTCGACTCAACGGGTCAGATTGGCCGGTATTTTTTTAACGAACTAAAGTTCTGAAAAATCAAAATGTTTCTTAGAAAGTTGAAAGATGCTAGTTTTTGAAACAGAGGTAGGTTTTTAAAAAAAATCTTTATATTTTACGTGAATGCATGCTCAAGGCGAGTTGGACGTGCAGCGGAGGTTGGTAGGCCAAAGGCCCACCTCTCTAGTATTAGTCTTATGTACTATATGTGTTTTCTTATGCTCTCATTGTTACTTATTTTCCCCCATCCCACTAACCTACCTGACAAGGATAACATGAGAGATGTTGATGATCAGGTGAGAATATTGAGAAGGGGGGGGGGGGGGGCTAAGCTGACTCTACCTGTTGGTACGGTACAGGGATGAGAATAGCGAGAAGGGGCGGCGGCTAGGCTACCCTTCCTGTTGGAAAATACAGAAGGTGCCACTACCTCTAACTCTATTCTCACCCAGGATGAGAGGTCAAGTGTTTTTCTATTCTCACCCAGGATGAGAATAGAGGCAGCCTCTCTCTATTTACTCTATTTTGAAATTGAAAGGCATCATAATCATGCATAGAAAGAAGAGTGAGAGTGAAAGTGATTAGATCAGCCCTGTTCCGAATCTTTATATTTCCTACAATATTTACCTTTACTCCGGGATACATTTTAGAAAATCCGTAGAATATAGCACGGTGGGATTCTAAATCTCCTGAAGTAAGCATCTCCTTGGCACCTTCGGCTGTTTTTCCTTTCACTTTTTCATGCAAGTTGTGGGCCTCATGAATCTCTTTGACACGGATACCTCCTCGTTGCGCTAAACCAACACTTACAGCCAAAAGCTCTTTCATGCTAACTCTTGGCTCTCTTCTGAAGAAATCGGGCAATCCAAATAAATAAAGTAAAGCAAGAATAAGACCCACAATGAAAACAATAAACCCAACAGGGTTTAAGCGTACGTTGACAGGCGCCATGCTGGCAGTATAAACAAAGCTACGTTTATAGAGGAGAGCTAACTTTTGTTGATTTATCTATTTTTATGTCCAAGATCACATTAGGGTTTTGATGCAACGGCAGTCACTGAATGGTAATAATGTACAATGTAGAGTTGTTTTAGTCCACAAAGATAGCCGTTAAAGTTTTTCTTCAATCGATTTATATTTTATGCGAAACTATTTGTAAACAATACAAGAACCATAACAGTGACAAAATGACTTCCATGGAAGTAAGTTCTGGATTGTTATTTATTAACTTGATGAATATTTATTACCTTTGTCGTAAGACTGATATGACAAATAGTCACTCACATACTCTTAAAGTATGAAGTTTGCTGTTTTCTTGAACTCTATCATGACCATCATTCACGGAGGTGAATGAATTCCCCCCAAGTTCGATGTCCCCCCCTCCCCCCCAATCCAAGTCTAAGTCTAAGCCTAGATCATGGCGTGGGACTGAACGAAATAGCCTTTCGTATATTCTCAGCAAACTTGCTAGATCCTTTTATGCTTATACTGTCAAAAGTAATCTTAGTGAATTCGTAGAAAAGCTGCACTCCTGTCATGTCTAATTCTCTCATTTTACGTCTGCTCTAGACTAATTTCACGTTGGTGTGACCTAACTGAAATTAATGGAGAAATATTTTTAGAACTTTAGACTTAGACTTAGACAAGAGTTAGACTAAAAATGCGCTATCTAGAATTTGTCATTTGTCTCAAATTAAGGGAGGCCTTCCAAAAGCTCCCCTTGCTAAGGGAAACAACCCAAATTCAAATATTCCCTCAACTAACCCTAAGAATAAATAAAACCTAGTATGTACCTTTAACTAACCCAAACACTAACACCCTGGCACCTTTGCCTTTACTTTTTACTAAGACTAAGATTAAGACTAAGACCTATCTATAACCAACCTTAATAGAAAACGCTGTAATTATTCCCAGACAGGGTCTGGCAATAACGAAAATTGGTTTTCCCAGACGGGGTCTGGCAATAACCAATTTTCGTTATTCCCAGACACATTTTTATTTTTGAAACTCTCTTTTAAACAATTATCCACATTCCAGAATATGGAATGTTTCGAAATGCACATTGAAATAAGTAAAGTTAATAGAATATCTATAAAAACATAAAATTAACCACAATAAATCAGTCATTACTACATATGCACAATATGCGTCGACTTTCAAGTGAAGTGGGTGTCATTCCTGAATGGTTAAGTAGTCTGCCCTGGAGGGCTTGTCAGAATCGACGTTGTGTGTTCGAATTCTGCTTCCGCCACTTAAAAATTTTTTTTTTTAAAATTCCATCTTCTTTAAACAGTCGTTGCAAGGGATAATGTCCCATCCATCCTCCCCCCCCCCCCCCCCCCGCCTCCCCTCACCTCTTTTTAAAAAAAAATTTCTCTCTCTCTCTCTCTCTCTCTCTCTCTCTCTCTCTCTCTCTCTCTCTCTCTCTCTCTCTCTCTCTCTCTCTTTCTCTCTCTCTCTCTCTTGGTTCCTTTCTAGCAAACTGTCATATTCATCCCCACTCCGATCTAAAAAAAGTATCTAAAATGAATAAATATTTAAAAAGCAAACAGACAGAAATATCCAGCGAGCGACCAAAATGGTCAGATAGAGGGAAAAAAAAAACAATAAAAAAAAAATAAAATAAAAACATTTTAAGAAATCCATGTTCAGAAAAGGAACAAGGCTAAACAAAAAAGGAGGAAAAAATAAAAAATAGAATTGCTCAAAAAAAAAAAAAAGAAAAAAAGAAGAGAGGTGGGGGGGGGGGGGGGGGGGGGGTAGCGAGTGATTGGATTCGAATCTGTGCAGCTAAAAGGAGCAAAATGAAAGGTGGTCTAACCCACTGAGCTGTCTATCCTCACCGCTATCGATGTATCTTAAAATTCATATATGAGCTAGACATTTTTCCACCACCTATGCTTCCTTGTTTTGATAGTTATTTTCATCTCTGATTCGAATATTTTGTTGGATCTAGTTTTTTAGACGTGTGATAATATATTGTATTGTCTTGTGTGAAGAAGACAGGAAAATAACTGGTGTTGTCGGTTTTGGGCTTTGGGGCGAACAACACCTTGGCCTAGGAATTCGTCAGCGAAATAAACAAATTCCCGGCCATCATCAATATCCCCAAAATACTCTTCAATAGTCGTAATGTCACTTCCTTCCTAATGACGCATGGTAACTTAGTAATACTGGCTCTAAACTATCGGAACAATGGCGGACGCCCGTATGAAATATTTCTCCGGCGAACATAAAGGGTATCCAGAGGAAAAAAACCCCATAAATTTGATCATGTTTTGACTTTTACACATTCTGATCACAAGGCATATGAAAAGTTCTAGCCAGCATGAAAAATAAAAAGTAATGATTTTCTTTGTTTAGAACCAAGATGGCCACCGTTGCTGGGCGGCGTGACATCAGACTATTGAATCGTATTGTAGCCAGAATGAAGAAATTATCGAAACAAAAGATGATCAATAAAGTTAAGAGGTAGTTAGGTAGTGAAAATTTTAATGGTTGGTGGACTATGAACAGATTTGATGATTAACAACTTTCTTCCTGGTTGAAAATAAAAAGACCAATTGCCAGTTTGACGTTTTCAGTTCAAAGTGACAAAAGAAATTTCATTGATCCATTTGCTTTAACTGGATTTGACATTTCATCACTATTTACTTTCATCTTGTGTTAAATATCACTTGATATTGACTGTTTTGTGACACAAATAACCACTGGCATTTTTTTTCAGAATATAATTTGGTATTTTTCACGCCTAGTTTGGCATTTTGCATAAAATCTTTATGCCAACTTGTTACATATGTCTGGGAATAACAAAAACTGGTTATTCCCAGACACCTGACAGGTGTCTGGGAATAAGGGAATAATGACAGCCAATAGAAAAACATCCTCTGACCTCGAGTTAACCCGTGTGAAAAGAAAAAAAAACCCCAAAAAAACCCCTAGGACTGCTTTGCACTACCTTTCAATACTTAAAAAATCAAAATGGCGGCGGATAATCAAAACAATGGTCATGTTAGGAAATTTTAAACTTTCACTCATCTTTCACATCAAGGTTTGTTCTAGAGTTTTTAAAATGCTACTATATATTATATATTGACAAATTGAAAAAATAACCTCCTGACAAAAGGTCCACGGTGAAAATACTGATTGAAAGAGATGCCAGACCTAGGAGCTTTCTGAAGGCCTCCCCAAATTAATGCATTTTATTTACAGTTGTTGTGTTACAGGGAAGAGTCTCTATAAATAAATTACTTTGATTTTGTAAATTATGCACAAGTTTAACCTCTCCCAGAATCTTGAATTGTTTGGGCATTGAGCTAGGCTTTAGTGTGGTTTAGTGGTATGACACTCGCTTTCGGAATGGAAGGTCCTGGGTTAGAGCCTTGCTCGGCGCATAGTTGGGTCCTTGGAAAAGGCTCTTTTCTTACATTTTCTCACCATACTCAGGTGTAAAATGAGTACCTCACCGTTAACAGCGTTGTCGGAAACAGGTGTCATGTCTCGTTCTACTTGCTACATGTTGCTGTCGGTCAGGGAGCCTTTGTAAAGCGCTTTGAGAATTTTATGTGGATATTGTGCTCTTTATAAAAAAGCTCAATACTCAAGGCTTTCCATGTTGACGGGTCATTTCCTCCTAATTTTTCTTTATGATTATGATTCAGAATCAAATCTCAATTCTTGTTGCTTTGAATATTCACTCTCAATCTGTTTTATAATCGTTTATGTGAGTTTAAGTCCTTATCTCTGCCATCTGCCATCAGTTGACCTTCATTGTGAAGATTTTGACATTTGTTACAATCAAAGTAAGACTGTGTTTTTGGACACATAAAAGGCAGAAGTAAATAAGATAAGTATGGGGTTATGGCTCAGTGACAGTTCGGAAGATATTGGTTATAACGGAAAACACCCTTAGAGCAAATAAATAGGCATATAGATGCTGTTGTTAAAATTGATAAAATTTTTCGCAGACATTATAAAACACATGGGAGATGAGTCTGTTTTTCAACACGACAATGGTCCTCCTCAGAGGGCACAGGCGACAAGAGATTTTGGGGAGGTTCTGCAATCAGAGTGCTTGAAACCTTGATCTTATTGAGCCCCTCTGCAACCTCCTTAAATAACAAACAATTGAATAACAATGCCAAGCAAGGAATGTTTTGGAACATTGTTGAATTAGCATGGAATGACATCACAGCACATATATAAATACTTCTTGATTAACTCTATATCGAGACTTGTCTGAGCATAGATTGGAAATCGTGCTGGCCATTTGCATCACTGACATTTTTGCATCAAATTCTTACTCTGTTTCCAAAGCAAAGCAACCCGACTTATGTTCTTCAAGTCGTAGTTACATCAGGAGTTTTCATGTATGTTGGTGAAATTCCGCTCACATATTATATTTTAAAGATTTTGCTCACTTTGTGATATAATTTTTGTCCAGTTTTGTCTCTTAAAACTCGATTGAATTTACTCGAAACAAATATCAAGTTACTTTTGCACATGTGTATATAAATAAATAAATTCCCTTTATTCATCCCTAAGGGGAAATTTTTCTTTAGGGTCTATTCCAATGGAAGACTGGAATAACCCAGGCGTCAGCCGCTGTGCAGCGCCGGAAATTGAGCTAAGGCTAGGTGACTTGCTCAAGGCCACACAACTCGGCGGGTAGTCGAACTCTGTACCTTTCAGGTACGAAACAAAGACGGTACCGCTGAGCCACGCAGCAATACAAAAAAAGAATTGAATTATGAATTGAATACAGACATTTTCATAATTAACTCAAGATTATACTTTTAATTGTGGATATTACTTTTCTTTTCTTTAATAAATGTGTAGAAGCGGCTCCAGAAGGAGCTCCAGGCTATGACCAGAGATCCACCAGTCGGGGTGAGAGTTGATAAGAACAGCCTCACCAGCTCCTTGGCAGAGTAAGAACATTATCTATTAATACACAATTCATATTATCTTGTTGTTGTTGTTGTTATTATTTTTATTATTATTAATAATAATTTTTAAATGATGCTAAGTCAATGGTACCTCAAAGTCAACGAAACAAAAACAGAAATAACATTAGTTGAATGGACCAAAAATGATTGGAAAAATGTCAGGAAGCTTGGGAACTTGATCAATGAGGAAGAAGGCATTAAACAAGGGAAACTGCTAGCACAAAAACCCTTTTGAGATCTATTAAATATCTGGTATAGGCAGGACATCATTAGCGAAAGCAAAGGAATACGCCTCTACGAAGCCCTTGTACTACCAATACTGCTCTACACCTGGGGTGCGTGGTGATTAACGAAAAAGAATTTAGACAGTCTTGACGTCCTACACAAAACAACTCTGTCGAGTCATCGGTGTGATATGGCCAGACAAGATTTGTAACTAAGATCTCTATGACCGTTGCAGAGTACGCCTTGTCAGTGATAGAATAAAAGAACAAAGATGGAAACTTTTTGGCCACATTCTCCGAAGAGACCATGATATACCGGCCCTGACTGCATTGAAGGAATACCTAGATGCTGGGAAGAAATACACTGGACGGACACCAACGTCTCTACAACAACACTAAACGCCGACCTGCAGACATACTATTGTCTGTTCTAATCAGCACCAAAATTTGTATCTTTACAGCTACAAAAAACTATTCCATCAAAACTAAAGATGGAACATGTTCTTCTCGCTCTTAAAACGTTGGCACAAGACAGGGACACATGGAAAAATATAACAAAGGAAATCCAAAAAGCAGAGTGCTGACAGTCGCACAATTCACAGCAAGCGTCCTTGAGACTGCGTAGTCCAGATCAATCAATTATTATTGTTATTATTATTATCTTCAATATTATTATTAAATTTTTATTATTATTATTATTATTATTATTATTATTATTATTATTATTATTATTATTATTATTATTTGATATGATGCCGGTATCCAAAAATTATATTACATTTAAAAAGTAGTCTTAGAGAATCATAAGGCACATAGAGCCAGACTTTACCATGGTTTCTATGGTCTTAATTGGAGATAAGCAATTGCTCACTACCATTTAGATAGGATGCTAGTCTATTGCAAAGAATTTTCCACCAGATGTATAAACCCAGCTACCTAACAATGGTGGGATTGATGTGGGATGGAAAGGGTGGGGGGTGGGGTGGTCAGGACAAATCTCGACTTCATCCAGGATTGAGACTGGTCCCTTCTTAGTGGAGTGCTCTACCGGCTAAGCTATAAAGAATACCAGATAGGATATGCAGGGCTGCCAACTGTACGTCAAAAATGCATATTTTAATGCTTTTTTCACCTTTATAAGATTATAAGCTTTTTCTCTTAAACTTTATCTTTGTTTCATGCTGACAAAACCGTAACATTTTAATGTAAATAGTTGTTGTTTTTTTTTGTTTCTCATAAGTTTTTTTTGTATTGCCTATATTTCCTGCAATATATAAAATAAAAATTAATATTTTAAAAAATTAGGTTTATTTGGTTTGTTTGCATTGCTTCATAATTTTATTTTCAAGTTTTCCGTAAACTTGTGGAAATTTTTCACCCTCTCAAACTTGTTATATGAATTAGTTATTTCCCAAATTACCCAAACATCAAGAAGTGAAATAACTGAAGGGTTCCATTATCAAATCTTGTACTTTTTCTCCAAATCTTTTATTTTTTCTAGTATTAAAGTTGGCAGCCCCAGAATAATTTCTTCATTGATTCAGTATTGCATTTATTACTTGTCACTATCATTAAAATGTTGTTATATTCATCAGAAATTAAAAATGATTTTGAAATATCAAATCTGAATTAATATTTCTTTACTGATGGATAAGCCAAAGGTTATGCAGTACTCGCGTAATTCATGTAGACCTTATTTGTCCCAATTTCACCCTACAGCATTATGTGAATATATATCTGATCAAAATAAACAACACTCATCTGTTTCAATTTAATTGTTTCTTGTCTACCAGATAGAAGAATAAATTGATATACAGGCCATGCCATCTTTAAGCACACCATCATAAAGCATGTTTTGGACTAAAGCACGCTAATTGTCTCTTACCGAATTTTTGCTATAAAAACTACATGCCCATTTAAGTTTGGCAACTTTGGCTTCAGGCACGCTTTGTTACAAGACTGTATCCGATTCTGATTGTTAATTGTTATTGCTATCCATTCCCTCATGGCCCTTTGAGCAAATGAGTCATCACAGCTGTAAGTGTGAGAAAAAGAGATTGAAAGAAGGTGAGTGAGGGAGAGAAAGGCAGACGCATGCACACAAGCACACTCACACATTCACACGCGCACACTTACAGGCTACACAATAACCAACAAAGAAAAATGACTCTTGAACTATGATTCAGGAAAATCATCGGATTATGTCTACTTTGAACTAAATCACGCTTCAGCATTAAGCACGCCAAAGCCTCCTCCTGGTGACCATACTTAAAGGCGGCTTGGACTGTATTATTTACCAGGAAAATAAAAATATTTTGCTCACTTCAAAACTGATTTTATGCAAACTTGAAACCCTCAAAAATATTTGCCACCAATCTGTGTTGACAAAATTTGGGGTACTCTGTGGTCATATGATGTTACTAAAAGCAGTTTATGGGAAAAGGTCTATAGTATGTTTCTCAAATATTATTCCTTTATTTCTTACAGATGGATCGTAGACATTGATGGGGCTCCGGGAACTTTATATGAAGGAGAACATTTTCAACTTGGTTTTAAATTCACATCTAGATATCCTTTTGATTCACCTCAGGTAAAATGTGCAAATTCAGGAAATCTGTGTATTACATCTATCGGACAGGAAGGCACAATTGAGTTATTTTTTAGAAAAATTGAGTCAGCCATCAAATGCGTAGTCGATTATATAAATGACTTAATCTATCTCATGATCTGTTTATATAAAAACTCAGAGGTTTGAATTTGCATATTTGACAACTTCTGTCCAAATTATTCAGCCTGGTTTGGAATGGAACAAAAGTTTTTAACACTGCTTGTATTCATCGAAAATCATTGTTGTCTGATTAAACAGTAGAAATTGTATATCGAGGGCATCTGAATCTAACTGTATAAGTATAAGTGTGAGGGAGGTGATTTTTGAGAAAAGTTAAAAGAAAAACATTGCCACTTCTGCAATAGCACACTTGTCCTCTGTGTGTTTAGATCATATGATATTCCCGCCAATTGATGGGATTGTGGTTGAGTCTTTGTTGGTTGCAAGGGTAAAGGAGGGGTTAGGCATTAACTATAAGCTAAATAAGTAGTTTTACTGCACATAATGCTTGCATAGTAAGATTTGGACGTCCTCAAGATATATTATAAATTCTGTTTCAGACATATTAGTCCAATTAAAGGGCCATTCAGATTAACTTTAATTTAGTCTTTTAGATCTATTGGGGCCCATGGAGCCGGAATTTATCTCAGTTTCTATAGCTTGAAATTGGCGATAGCAATTTCTTGCCCCACTTTGGATAGGACGCTATCTTGGTTCTAAACAAAGCTGGCTAGAACTTTTCATATGTCTTGTGATCAAAGTGTGTAAAAGTCAAAACATGATCAAATTTATGTTTTTTTTCCCTCTGGATACGCTTTTATGCTTGCCGGAGCAATATTTCATACAGGCGTCCACCATTGTTCCGATAGTTTAAAGCCAGTTTTACTAAGTTACCATGCGTCATTAGGAAGGAAGTGACGTTACAACGAGTGTATTCTAATTTTAAAAAAATAAATTTTCTTTTTTTTGGACTAGATTTAACATTTTCTACATTATCTGTTCCCTCCTGTAGGTGATGTTCATCGGCAACAACATTCCCATCCACCCCCATATATACAGCAATGGTCATATATGTCTATCCATCCTCACAGAAGACTGGTCCCCTGCTCTCTCTGTTCAGTCAGTCTGTCTTAGTATTGTCAGTATGTTGTCTAGTTGTAAAGAAAAGGTAAGAATACATACAAGTAAAAATCCTCGTGAGGTTGGGAGAGAGAGAGAGAGGAAAGTAGTGCTTCAGAGTCATAAGAACCTTGGAGCCGGAGTTTATCCTAGTTTCTATAGCGTGAAAAGGACAATAGCAATTGCTTGCTATCCTTTGGACAGGATGCTAGTCTATTTGCAAAGTACTTTCCACCAGACCTAACAGACCCAGCTACCCACTGACTGCTGGGTAGAGAGGGATTGGGCTTGGGTTAAAAAAAATTTTTTAATGAAAAAAAAAACAATAATAATAACAATTCTTGAGCTTTCATAAAAGAGCAATATTCACTAAACGTGCTCAAAGTGCTTTATAAGGGGTCTCAAGCCAACAATATACTTAGCATGTAGGACGAGATTCAATGCATATAAGGTAATATTACAATATTTTTTTTTTCGACATAGACATAGTTGTTAACGGTCACTGGGCATCGCTCAAAGTGGGCAGGGCTCGAACCCTGGACCTACCAGACTGATGGCGAGTGTCATACCACAGGGGTTGTTCAGGGTTCCACAACTGTATGTTCTGGTGCTAGGCAAGGACCAGGGACGGAGGAGGGACCAGGGGGGACCTTCAATTAAGAGTTTAAACAGAAAAGGTCTTAGAGCCAATTCCAATTTATCTTTTGCCACCATTTCGTCCTTGAGCAACACATCACAATAGCTTTTATTTGCCGACCAAAACGACAAGGACAAGCAGTAACTCCATGATAATGGTTTTAACTATTACATTTGTATGTCAAACATCAACTGACAGTTAAACTATCTCACATGGTGATAAATTAATAGGGTTATGTCCCTTATATTTTATAATTTAGAAATTATAATTATGATTATGATGTGTGGCAGGGGATTGACGGTAGATTACAGACATCATATAATATACATATTGAATGTAAGTGGAAATAGTAGCATGGCTCATAAACCATGTTAACTATAGTATAATATACTTATAGTTTTGTAATAGTATTTCAACTTATGAACATCTATAGAATAAAGCACTAATAAAATAGACACAAATGATAATAATAATGATAATAATAATAATAATAATAATAATAATAATAATAATAATAATAATAATAATAATAATAATAATAATAATAATAATGATAATAATAATAATAATAATAATAATAATAATAATAATAATAATAATAATAATAATAATAATAATAATAAGTTAGCATTGAATTCACAGTAATATCTCATTCCACTTTGAATAAGTTAACCAATAATATAAATTACCTTCAACCGAGAGAGAAAGTGAAACTTTACAAGTTTGAATTTTGAGAACTGGTTTGTTCTTTCTTGGATTTCTTAGTGTGTGTGTGTGTGTGTGTGTGTGTGTGTGTGTGTGTGTGTGTGTGTGTGTGTCTCAGTTGCAAGATCAACTGGTTTTATTAAATGGGCATGCCAAACAATTCTAACAATAGCCAATGAGAAAGAATGGTCATTTTTAGATGGCCAATGAGATTCAAATATTTTTGATTGACAACTGGGTTGAAGTCAAACGTAGCGGGAACGGCTAGAATAGGAAGTTTTGATAGAGATGTGAACCTGGGGGCATAAGCACACCTGGAGTCTTGTTTGGAGAAAGGATAATTAGCAAGAGATATGTAGACAATTGAACAGGCGAATAAGCCTTAAGTGGAAAGTGAGTGGTAAGAGATAGCATTCTGTTAACAATGGGAGAGTTTCCGATATCTTGACCAAATCCCTTAAGCAAAATTTAGAACAGTTTTATATTGACATTGGGCTTGATTGGAGAGGAAACTGTCCATGTTTTGAGTGTTTTAATTCAAGGTGTTAATTTCCCTTTTGCAAATATTGCTGTCCACTAAAAATTGATGGGATTTTGAAGTAGGCACGCGAACGAGTGAAAAATCGCTCGTCACAGTGTCATCACTCATTTTTTTGTTCCAATTTAATTAATAATGACAAAGAGATACAGCCTCAAACGAGTGGTGGGCGTGGCAGAAGTGGGTGTGTTGCTGGGGATGGTGTTGATAATGAATGGGAATGTTTTGGAAATCCTTTAGAGTGACTAATGAACTTTACTGAAAGTACAAGTCCAAAGAATATTGAGTTGGAATTAAGAAGAAAAGACGATTTCTTTGTTATTTTAGACTTCTATTCCCTGATATTGTACTGTCCTCCTTTTTTTCTCTTTATGATTTTTCTTATGTTTCAGCCATTTACTTAGCACATAAAATGCACACACACAAAAAAAAAAAATAGAAACACCACATCTTAAAAAAAAAATTATAATTACATACAATTGTCAATAATTTCCAGCCGTGAAATAATGTTTATTTTCTTTTAGGTCGGATTACAGGTCAAAATGTAGAGTAACATAGCAAATTTGCATATTAATTAGCTTTCCAAGATGGCTGCCATAGTCACATGGCCTAAGTTGCATATTTAATTGCGGTGACATGTTTACAAAACTATCCACTGCTATCCATGTGAATTTGATTTAATTGGGACTTGTATTATCTTACTGTATTACTTAAAGTAATAATATTGCCCATTTTGAACAGAATTTTGTCAAAATGCTTAGCAACTTGGAAAAAATTAGAGCCAGATTTGTCAGCAACTAAAGCTTTAAAGATGCACTATATAGACTATCAGGAAGGTACCATAATGTTTCTTTTTTGGGTATGCAACACGATAAGTAGTGTTCAGTCTAACTCACAGATCTGATAAGTGTGTATGAGATGGTGTCAGACAAGACAAGAAAAAAAACATCCCTTCTGACACCATTTCATGCACACTGTTCTGATTTTTTTGTATGTTTTTTTTAAAAATTTGTATTTTTCTTTCTGCACCCGGGATTGATTTCAGTCCCTTTGCCTTTGTAGCGAGAGCTCTACCAACTGAGCTATCGGGACCACCAGCAATAAGTACATACAATACATAATTTGTTCGGGAAAACAAACTCTACATAACAGCATTAAGTTCTTCTGACTTTAACGAAGATTTTTCTTCAAATTTTGTGATGTACAAAACAAATCTGAAAAAGAAAAAAAAAATTTTTTTCCTGTAGTTGGTAAAGAGGGGAGTTAGAATGGTTTTCATAATGCTAGTTATTTCTCTTCTTCTTTTTTTTATTTGTCGTCTAGAAATTACCTCCAGATAATGCTCTGTATGTCCGTACCTGTAGTAAAGACCCAAAGAAGACACGATGGTGGTACCATGGTAAGTAGCATACTAATGAAAGAGTGAAAATAGAGAGGCTTCGTATGGGAGCTCAAACAGACAATGGACGTTTCGGGTACAAACCCTTCGTCAGCACAACAATACACAAATTAACGTTGAAAACAAATAAAATATAATGCAAAATAACTTGTAAAGTCATGGTAAGTAGCATGGAAAAAAAACAAAACAAAACAAAAGTAAAAACAAGTAGTCTTTCAGAGTCATAATGGAGTCTTGGAGCCGGCATTTATTGTGGTTTCTGTAGTGTTAAATTAAATGGGCAATAGCAATTTCTGCTACCCCTTGGATAGGAAGCTAATCTATTAAAAAAGGACTTTCCATCACTTCTAATAATAGACCAAGCTAGCCAATGACTGTGGATGGACAGGGGGTGGCTCAGATATAAAAAAAATCTGGACTGCATAATGGATCAATACCAGTCTCTTTGCTTGTGAAAGGGGGGGGGGGGGGTGTCCCGATAATAGCTCAGTTGGTAGAGCACCCACCACACACGCAAAGGGACTGAACTCGATCCCGGGTACAGTCAAGATTTTTTCTGACCCCCCTGCCCACCCAACAGTGATTGGGTAGTTGGATCTGTTGATCTGGTGGAAAGTACTTTGCGATAGACTAGTGTCCTATCCAAAGGGTAGCAAGCAATTGGTATTGTCCATTTCACGTTATAGAAACTGGGATAAACACCGGCTCCATGGGCTGAATGGCTCTGAAGGACTACCTTTGCTTGTGAAGCAGAGCTCTACAACTGAGCTCTCAGCTATCAAGACTTGCACATAAATAGTGGCTGTCTTTATGGATAATATTTTCTTATATAGAAAAAGTGTACTTAAATAATTTGTGACCTTGACATTTATTGTGGTTTCTATAGTGTCAAATGGACAGTAACTATTGCATGCTACCCCTTGGATAGGAAACTAGATTAAATCTATGGCAAAGCACTTTCCACCAGGTCTAATACTAATAGACTCAGTTACCCAATCCCTGTGGATGGACATGGGGGGTCTGAAAAAAAATAATCTGGACTGCTTTTAGGATCAATACCATTTCCATTGCTTCCGAAGCAAGTGCTCTACCACTGAGCTCTCAGCTCTCGGGACTCACACATGAATACAGTACTTGCTAGATTCTAACGCACCCTTGGGAGAAGCCAAAAAGTGTACTAGAATCCTAGTGTGATGAAATCTGATGCCCATGGGAGGTAACGACTTATTATATTATATAGATAAAATTTGGGTCACCCACTTCCAGCGTTGTCTATTATTGCAGAGCATCCGGGAATTCGTTGTGCAAGAATCCAACAAGTACTGTAGTCGCTATTGTGTTGGATAATACAGTGACCTTTTGCCTTATTTACTCTCTTTCTTTTTTTTTTCATTTTTTTTTTTCTCTGTTAACTGAGAAACTTTAAAGGTTGTCTTCAATGTTTGATTTGGCATAACTTAAATGTTTAATTGAGCAGATTTGGCAAAGAAAACTATATCATCATTGATTTCATGAAACTGATATTTGATCACTTTAATGATATGTAAATCATACATTATATTGTGTATGTATTTTTAAAATAAAACAATATTTGGTAATAACTAGTGGTTTGGGAAGAAATCATGATTTTAGCACATGTGGGTATCCTTCATAACTATATACTGTGTCGATCTTTCCCCCCCTGTATGATAGCATATGCTGTTTATGATATTACGTGAAATTGACAACATTATCATGGTTTTATTTTTGTGAAAGACCCTCTCGTGTTTTGACTAAATTTAATGGATAGGTGAACCAGGATAATTTCTTATTTTATTTCATTCCCTCCTTTTGTAAAAATGGTTTTGTTGTTTATATATTTATTTATTTATTTAATTAATTAATTAATTTATTTATTTATTCATTTATTTATTTATTCATTTATTCAATAATTGATTTTTTTTCCATCTTTGCACAGATAATTCTGTATGATGTTGGGTGACTGCCATCTCCTTCAAAACATTGATATACCAAATCGATAACAAATCATCTCTCAAAGTTTCCATTCTTATACTATACATATTTTGTGTCGTGCGGATGGAAAAGCCAAGACCTGACTGTACATTGACAACAGAATGTGATATCCCAGGACCATTTAGCTATTTATTATGAAAATCATATAAATCATTTAAACAGTCATGACACACAAAAACATTCTCTCTATTTGGCCAATCGTCTCAAAATGGTATTATGGCCGTGTCGACTAGGTGAACAAAAATGAATATAACAGCTTCAAAAAAAAAAAGAACATAATCCCAAACATGAAAGCTGCTATTTTCATTTTTGTTTGTCATTTTTTACAGCCTCCCCTAGCAAATTAGTTTCACTGTCGATAGGTGCTGAAATTTGAATGGACAATCACATTTATGAATCCTGGGCTCAATATAAGCTCTTTATCAGTGAAAATGAATGCAATTTCCTTTGCTGCAGAAATCTAAAATTCTGTATATTTCTGATAATTTCTAACTCCAAGCTCTCTTATATTTAATGTTTGAGGTTACTGAAGGAAAATGCTTTTGTGTTTTGGGAGGTCCCAGGTTTAAGAGATTTTCCAAGATGAAGGTCATTTAAATCAATTGATATTTGAAGGACTAGTTTTCTGGCCAACTTTTTAAACATGTGTCTTTCCAGAGTGGCAGATAACTGGTTAAAAAGCATAATAGAAATGTAGCCCAAATGTTTCCTTTTTGACTGCGTTTTCAATTTTCAGTATCTTGTTTACCCTAAGATAAAAACAATTTGAGGCATTGGGTCGCATATTTGGATTTTATATATCATTGTTATCTTTTTTTTTGTACAATGATGGCTTTTGTTGTAAAAAAATATTTTTTTTATTTTTGTTTTTTTGGTTAAGTAATTTTCTTTTATTTGGTAAAGATCCTTTCGATTCAATACACCAAACAGACTGATTCTTCCTATTCATAATCAACAGTTTAAAAAGATAGTCATCTTGCATGGAGTTTATGTCTTTTAATATAATCATATTTCATTTTGTCACCAATTCCCAACCACATAAATTTATTCGTTTACCTTCATCTACCATCCACGTGTATCTGGTAAAGATTTTATAATGTAATGTGTAAATGGTGCGATAACACATTTTGGGTCTTTTCAGACACATTAAGAGAGATCGCAGTTTTAAGAACTTAAGCATTTGAAAAAGAATAGTTGTATGTAGTTGAAAAACTTAAAATATTTTTATCATTGATTATTTATATCCATGCATGTCAATATTATCAAATGGGTCGACATTCTCCTATTTGGCTGACAGTTTAATTTTTTAACTCTCCCTTTTTAACCCTCCTCCCCCCTCGCCCCATCAAACAATAAAATGCATTGTACTGTCTTATTTAATGGGAACAGCTGATTACCTATTTTGTCAGTTATATGACATCAATGTTCAACTCTAATCACGTACTGGGTAGGGTACTTTGACCTCCCATGGTGGGCCGGAGGTCACTTGCTGTGTCTTCTATCCCTTTATATCTGTCTTCCAAGTTGCTCTCTATCTTTGTCTGGGTGGGGTTCCTACCTCCCATAGTGGGCAGGGAGGTACATACTGTGTTTTCTATCCCCCTATATCTGTTTTCCAACTTGCATTATGTCTTTGTCTTGGAAAGAGATTACTTGGTTTTGTCCTGGCCCTGGCCGGAGTCCTAGCTGGGAGGGAAACAGTCAAATGCATAGTTATTGTTTTGGGAGATGATATTTTTTTCCTTGTAAATCATCTCTCTGTTATGTATTATTATTTTTATTTTGAATGTATAATGTAAGCATTTGAGTGTGTTCCTCTTTGTGGGATTTTGTGCTTGTGTCTGGATGAGACTTGTAGGTGATTTCAAACTAAGTACATTGGTGGTATGCTCTTGGAATCTACATCCGATCCCTATTTGTTCTCAGTTCCCCTTTGTCTTACTTTTTCTTGGGTGCTTTAATTGTAATTCTAGAACTTTTTACTATCCCATTTTCTTCCTTTTTACTGGCGCTGATATAACCTAAATGTGTTGCAAGCGCCGTAAAACCCTTAAAAAGAAAACAAAACAATCTATCTTTCTCTTGGACTGCGATTGTTTGGTTTCGTCCTGGCCCTGACAAGAATCCTTAGGGGAGAGCCAACTGCATAGTTTTTGAGAGATGATATTTTTTTCCTTGTAAATCATTTCTCTGTTGTGTACTATTATGATTTTTATATGTACTTTGTAAATATTTGACGGTATTCCTCTTAGAGGGGACCTGTGCTGGAGTTTGGATGAGATATTTAGATACTCTCAAACTAAGGACATTGATAGTATGCTCTTGGAATATACACTTGTTCCCTAATTGAACTAATTTCCCTTTGTCTTACTTTTTCTTTGTTGCTTTAATTGTAATTCTATAATTTTTTGACTATCCCATTTTCTTCCTTTTACTCGCACTGATTTGACTATAATGTGTTGCAAACGTTGTAAAACCCTAAAAAACAAACAGACATCCAATCACGCAAGTGCTAGATACAATTTCGTATATTTTTTTTTATGTGACATTGGATATATATCAATGACCTTGGTTTCAAACTGTTCCACTCCAATAAAATGTATTAAAAAAAGTTTTAGGCAAAGATCACTCTTCAACCAATTATGCATCAAGTCTATATCTATTGGGTAAAACTATCCAATGAAAATGCTTTATTTTGGCATGTGACATTGGACCATTACAACAAATAGTAGTTTTTAAATTATCTGCATAGTTGAGTTTTGGGTTTTGAATGGTTTGTAACTGAGGCCATCGCTTTCATATATAGAATTTGAAACAGTCCAACATCATCCATAAAAGTGAAAATACCTTGTCACACGAGGAATTCATCTGAAAATGTGGCTATGTGATCTAGTAATATGGCACTCGCTTTCGGATTGGAAGGTTCTGGGTTCGAGCCTCACTGGTTCGAGCCTCACTCGGAGCTTAGTTGAGTCCTTGGAAAAGGCTCATTGCTCACATTCTCTCACTGTACTCAGGTGTAAAATGAGTACCTGGCCGTTAACAGCATTGTCTCTGTCCGAAACAATTGTAATATTTCCTAATAGGCATCATGTCTCGTCCTACATGCTAAGTGTTGCCATTGGCCAGGGACCCCTTGTAATGCGCTGTGAGCACGTTTAGTGCATATTGTACTATATAAAAGCTCAATTAAAAAAAAAAAAAAAAGAATATGTTGGAGGCTAGTGTGGCTACTGTCAGCAACTAAAATTAGATAAATGTGTTATTGTACCTGACACTTACACGCTCTGATTAGATTTCCATGCTGACAGTATGCTCTGACTGCATGCATTCTATACTATAAGTGAGTATAAGTGACAAGCCATGGATTTTATTATATACTTATTATTCCTATTTGAAGATTAAAAAAAATAAATTGAAAACGTGTTTTCAAACCATTTTTATTTATTTTGCCGCTTTGAAGATTACCCCACCCCACCTTTCTCCTGAACCACAGTAAATTTCTCATATGAAAATGACTAAAATAACTCAAACCAAAACATATATAATATAATGCATTTTTATGTATCCACACTACTCAGTGTGTTTCACCATGCTTTATTTATTTCCCCATATAACCATGTTTTCATTTCTTTCAGTACTATCAGCTTTATGGTGTCCTTTTACTGCTAACACTCTTACAATACCTGGCACTGCCTATAGATGGAACAAAATTGACGTCACTCAGCTCTTTGATATTGTTTTTAGCCAGCCATTTTTATGATTAATTCTCACTAAATTCTATCAATCAGACCATAAATGTTTAAGGTTACACATAGTTTTGTGTATTGGTACGTTATATATCTGGCTGGTGAAATGTTATGAGGTTTTTGGCTAAACGCAATGCATCAATAGCCCAGTACTCATTTACACCTGAGTGGGGTAATGAGTGTAAAGTGTCTTACTCAAGAACACAGTGCTGGGTCTAGAATTATTTAAAATCACTGTCACCCAACTGGCCAATGATCATGCTCACCATGGCTTGACTTGTGGCAAGACAAGACACTAAGCCACTGATGCCACCTTATAATATAGCCAATGCATAGAAGTCCCAATTATTTGATAATACTACATTGTGCAGCTACGTGGTCTAGTGGTATGGCACTCACTTTAGGATCGGAAGGTCCTAGGTTTGAGCCTCGCTCAGCACATAGTAGAGTCCTTGGAGAAGGCTCTTTACTCACATTCTCTCACTGTACTCAGGTGTAAAATGAGTACCTGACTGTTAACAGAGTTGTCACTGTCTGAAAAAATTGTAATATCGGCTAACAGGCATCATACATGTTAAATGTTGCTGTTGGCCAGGGACCCTTTGTAAAGTGCTTTGAGCACATTTAGTGGATATTGCGCTACATAAAAGCTCATAAAAAAAAAAAAGAATGGTAACAACTTCACGGGTGTGAATGAGTACACGATTTTAGACAGTAACGGTTATTAGAAATGTATTAGTACAAAATGGATGCCTAACAGGGAACTGATGCTGTATGAAATGGAAATATGATTACATTTGACCTACTTGGGGAATAAATGAAACATTGTGAAATGCATTTGGAATGGTAAATATGTTTGTTCATATATTCTTTTTGTTTATACAAAGAGAGACATCCCATCCGATGCTACCATCAAAGGTGGACAACCGCTAAATTGTGAATTTTTTTCTCTCTTTATATTTATATATCTGGGCAGGGTCTTCTAACCTCTAATATTTTCTATCCCCCCTGAATGTCTGTTTTCCCTTTCCATGCTGCCTCTGTCTTCGTCCTAGTTTGAGATTTCTTTTATCAACTTAGTTTAAAATCTGTCCACTTTTATTTTTTGTGTATTTTATTTACTTTCAAGTGCAATAACAAGTACCTACTACTATGCTATACTTTAAAAGTATTCCACTTCGATACTTTGGAGCCGTATTCAACGTAATAATAAATGGCACATTCAATAATAAATGGCACATTCGCACAATTTTTCAGGCAATTTTTGAATGTCCCAGTTGGCATCCCCGTATCTTTTAAAAATTGTAGCGATTTATAACATGCATTGATATGGAACTCTTGGTGGTATGCTTGTGATGAAAATAATGAAATTTAATTGGACTGATTAAGGTAGTTTATTCATCTATCTTGTCAAATAATCAGATTTTTTTAAAGTAATTTTTTTTCCATGTCAGTTTGTATATAAAAAGAGTTTTATGGATGTGGTTTTCTAACCTGCCATTGTGGGCGGAGAGGTCACTTTTGCTGTCTGGGTGGGGTTTTTTTTCTCCTCATGTTAGACAAAGAGGTCACTTTTGCTGTCTGGGTGGGTTTTCTGACCTCCCAAGGTGGGCGAAGAGGTCACTTTTGCTGTCTGGGTTGGCTTTCTGACCTCCCACAGTGGACGAAGAGGTCACTTTTGCTGTCTGGGTGGGCTTTCTGACCTTCCACAGTGGACGAATAGATCCCTTTGCTGTCTGGGTGGGTGAAGAGGTCACTTTTTCTGTCTGATTGGGTCTTCTGACCACCGTGGGCGGAGAGGTCACTTTTGCTGTCTTATATCCTGGGTTGAGATTGCTTAGTTTTTTTTTTCCTTGGTCCTTGCGGGGGGGGGGGGGGGGGTCTTTAGCTGAGTGAGAAGCAGTCAAATGTATAGTTCCTGTTTTTGAGAGATGATATTTTTACCTTGTAAATCATTTCCTTATTGTGTACTACTATTATAGTTTTTAATTTTGTATTTGTTTTTGTACTTTGTAAGCATTTGTGCCTATCCACCATTGCAGAATCCTGGATGGGACTTTCAGTCAGGTATATTGTCACAACTGGAGGGTGGTCGAGTGGTTAAGGCATTGCTTTGTGACCCGGAAGGTCCCGGGTTCGAGTCCCGCTTCAGGCACTTTAGTTTTTTTTAATTTTTATGGGCAACCCCCAATTTGCTCACTTGGACAACATGGGTGATTCCGATGACATCCGAAATCCTGTTTGACTTGGTGACGATATCTTATGATGTTATGACGAAGGGCATAATTTTTAATAATTGTCGCAACAGGCACATTAATGGATTGCTATTAGAATCAGTCCTCTGTTTTTCTTTTTCTTTGACACTTTTAACTTCCGATCTACAATTTTTACGCTATCATCATCTTCCTTTTTACTGGTGCTGAAATGACCTAAAAGTGTGTAAAGCGCCATAAAACCATGAATAACAAACAACGAAAAGAGTTGAAAGATGTGCTCAAAATTTTGACTTGTCAGCACAACATGAATCCACAGTATATTAGTCTGACAGTTTAATAATTTTTTTTTATAACCCTAATCTTTCTCTAAAGCTTTTAGAAAGATTTTTTTGAAAAAGTTAAATTTAAAATTTAAAGGATTTTATATAGAAATAAAAACAACTGAAAAAGCTCTAGGTTGAATCTGGATTATTCAATACAAAAGGCACAATTTTGCTCATCAACATATCCGAGGTCTGAGGTTTGTTCCCCAGTCGAGATGGGTCGGTTTTTTGAATGTTCTTTCTTGTGTTTTTCTCTCTGTTTTGTTTGTGTTCTTTTTTCTTGTGTTTTTCTCTCTGTTTTGTTTGGCACTGTTTCATACACACTCCACAATCACGGTGTAACAAAAACCACAAAATTCTGAAAAATTGCAAATCAATACCATGGGATATGTTATGCAGGATGATTCAATGAGTGAATACTCAATGATATTATGCGTATGTGATCGTATAATGTTCATATTGTATTGAGTCACTCACTCTGTCAGAAGGAGGGGGGGGGGGGTGGGAGGGTCTTCTGATCTCCCATGATAGACAGAGAAGTCACATGCTGTGTCTTCTATCTCCTTTCATCTGTTTTCCTTTTCCATGTCGTTCTCTGTTTTTGTTCTAAATTAAGATTGTTCGTTTTTTCCCTCTGGTTCTGGTGGGGATCCTTAGCTGAGAGGAAGACAATCCAATGTGTAATCCTTCTTTTTTTTTTTTGAGAGATGATATTTCTTCCGCTTTAAATCATCTCTCTGTTACACTATGTACTTTTATAGTTTTCAAAAATATATTATCATCATCATCATCATTGCCTTTTTCACCCTGGGTCAGGGTATAGGCCACAGACAAACCATTTCCATCCTTCTCTATCCTGAGCTGACTTTTTTATCTCGTTCCATGTCTTATCACTTCTCTGTCTGTTGTCCTTCATGAATTCTGTCATTGCAGAAACTCTTCGGTCACCCAAGCTAAAAAAAAGGATTTGATTTGTCGCCTGTAGGACCAGGTGACTCAAAAGGGGAGTCACACACCATTAGTCACCGGCTGGTTTGGCATTGGGCTATTCTTGCACCGACCCCGGACACCACACATAAAATATATTGTACTTTGTAAATATTTCCTTCATGGTGGGATGCGTTGCCTGTGCCTGGATGTGACTTTAAGATAATGTCAAAATAGACACATGGATGTATTGCTCATGAAATCTTCTGTTCCCTGATTTGAACCAGTCCCCTTTGTCTTATTTTCTCTTTGGTGCTTTTAACTTTATCTTAAACTTTCCAGCTATTGTACTAAAATGACCTAAAAGTGTCGAAAGTGCTGTAAAACCCCTAAAAACTAACTTGTCTTGGCCCAGGCCCCAAGTCCTTGACTGAGAGGGAAACAATCAGATATAATATAGTATTAATTTCGGGAGTTGCTATTTTTCTCCTTGTGAATCATCTTCTGATATGTAGGCGTTTGTTTTTAATATAATATTGTGTAGTGAGTCTATTCCTCGTGGTCTTAGTGAGTTTCCGTGCTTGTGTCTGGATGGGACTGATCTCAAACTAAGGACATCGGTAGTTTGCGCTTGGAATCTACTTCTGTTCCCTATTTGAACTTGTCTCCTTTGTCTATCTCTTCTGTGTTTTAAATTGTAAATGTATGGTTGCAGCTCTCTCTCTCTCTCTCTCTCTCTCTCTCTCTCTCTCTCTCTCTCTCTCTCTCTCTCTCTCTATATATATATATATATATATATATATATATATATATATAAATAAAAATTGAGCTTTTATATAGCGCTATATCCACTAAAAGTGCTCAAAGCGCTTTACAATGGGTACCTGACCAACAGCAACATTTAACATGTAGGACAGGACATGGCACCTGTTAAGTGATAATACTTTTTTTTTTCGGACATAGACAGCGCTGTTAACGGCCAGGTACTCATTTTACACCTGAGTACGGTGAGAGAATGTGAGTAAAGAGACTTTTCCAAGGACCCAACTATGCGCCGAGCAAGGCTCGAACCCAGGACCTTCCGATCTGAAAGCGAGTGTCATACCACAAGACCACATAGCCGCCATATATATATATATATATATATATATATATATATATATATATATATATATATATATCTGTGTATCTAAATGTGTTTGTGTGTGCATCACAATGACATTGTAAGAACGGTCAGTGTATGGAGTCCAAATATTTTTGTATGGAATCATGATTTCATGTCAGGAAATAAAAAATTCTATATTCATTATTTATGCAACCACTTTAGAATTACTGACCAATTTCCCTATTGTGTATGTGTGTGTGTGTGTGTGTGTGTGTGTGTCTGTGTTGCTTCTTTTTACCCAATCTTTCCTTCCAAGCACTCACTTACTCTGCCAAATCTTATTAACTGTAAATTTTCTTTAAATGGAACTTTTCATCCCCCAGTGTATAAGCGTGCCATGTTTCAAGAGCTGCCAACTCCCTTTTTTGGTTTTTAGGGTTAAAAAAATATGTTGCCATGATTTTTAAAATCGCGTTTTATCCTTAATTTTATTCCTAAATAATTAGTAATAAAACTATATTAATTTGAGAGCTTTTAAAGGTTATTTATGACGTATTTCTATCAGATTTAATCTCAAAGATTTTCATATCTAATTGTTTTAATATTTCAATGTTCAAGATTAATACCTAAATTATTTTCAGAGCTTATATTCCTATTTGGCGGAAGTAACTATTATTATCTATGGGGAGAGGGTGGGGGTACTCTGGAAAAATATCCCACTTTTAAAGTTGGAATCCTGATTTTTAAAAAAAAATGTAATTCTGTTTTACCGGCATTGATACATATTTCTGGTGCCAGTTATCCATTTTCAATGGCTCCTCCTAACTTATTTCAATATTTCCTTAGACTATGCTTGATTATTATTAGTGTTACAGTATTACTATTATTATTATTATTATTATTATTATTATATTATTATTATTTATTATTATTATTATTATTATTATTATTATTATTATAATAACCATTATTATTTTATTTATTAATTTTTTTCTTCGGTTTTGCGGTGAAGGATTTAACATTTGTCAAGGGAGACGGGATACTGGGCGGGGTTCCTGACCTTCCATAGTGGGCAGGGAGGTACTTACTCTGTGTCTTCTATCCCCATATATCTGTTTTCCAACTTGCTTTCTGGCTTTGTCTTGGAATGAGATTACTTTTGTCCTGGCTCTGGCCGGATACCCTTGGCTGAGAGGGAAACAGTCAAATGTATAATTTTGGGAGATGATATTTATTTTCCTTGTAAATCATCTCTGCTCTGCTATGCATTGTATTATGTTTTGTTTACATATTATATTATATGATTCGTAAACATTTGAGTGTATTCCTCTTAGTAGGGACCTGTGCTTGTATCTGGATGAGCCTTTTAGGTGATCTCAAACTAAGTACTTTGATACTGTGCTCTTGGAATCTACATCTGTCTCCTATTTGAACCTATTCCCCTTTGCCTTACATTTTCTTGGTTGATTTAATTGTAATTCTATAACTTTTAACTGTCCCATTTTCTTCCTTTTAACTGGCGCTGATATGACCGTAATGTGTTGCAAGCGCCGTAAAACCCTTAAAAACAAACAAACATACAATGCTATTGAATTTATGTATTTTACAATTTCGTGTTCTTTTAAAAATGTTTTTGTTTGATTTGTTGACACCTTTTTCTTTTCTCTAATATCCCTGTGAAGTGAAGTGGACACGTATCACGTAATCTGTTTCGATAGGCGCCACTCTAATAATGATAGATGTGTACAGATGAGCGTTTATCTATCATTATCTGTTTGCTGTTATTGGCACTGATGTGACCAGAATCATCCCCCCCCCTCCTGCCTAACCATTACCCGTTGTCTTACCTTTTCTTGGGTGCTTTAATTGTAATTCTAGAACTTTTTACTATCCCATATTCTCCCTTTTTACTGGCACTGCTATGACCTAAATGTGTTGCAAGCGCCGTAAACCCCTTAACTCACTCAACTCTAACACCGACTATATCCGTAGTTTACCCGGGTTTACCCGGGTTACTTTTACCCCATGTCTGTTTATTACGAGACAAATTATAGGCGTAGTATCAAAGCTAATGTTTTTTTAAATTTTTACATGTTAATGATAGTTGAATAAAACTATGTGCATGCTCATTTTTAACACACGTTTTCCAATTTTGAAAAGTAGGAAAGATCTCTAGGATTGAGTGAGTTAAAAACAACAAACAAAAACAAATCACTTCCCCCCCCCCCCCCCCCCGCGCGCCTTTTAACCCTAAAAACGAAGAGATCTATTTCACTGAATTGCCACATATACAGAGTTAACTGATATATATATATATATATATATATATATATATATATATATATATATATATATATATATATATATATATATATATATATATATATCAGCGTACTGCTGTGTTCTGAATAACAAGTATTTATAATTTTGTCCAGAAAACTCGTCCTTCAAATGTTAATCGATTAAACCATCGTAATGATCATCATATTTTCAAAAAAGTCTCAAACATGGGACTTCCATTCATGAAATCCCAGGTTTGAGATATTTGGGGTCATTTTAATAGATCAACATTTGAAGGACAAGTTTTCTGGCCAAAATTATAAATAGCGGTTTCTTTTTTTGATATATGGCAGCATAGTGCGTCTCAACCCCCCCCCCCCCCAAAAAAAAAATAAAAAAAAAAAAAAAAAAAAAAAAAAAAAAATACAAAACAAAACAAAAAATAAAAAACAACAAAAAAACGTTTCGTCTATTAAAAAAATGAAATAAAACTTAAACATTAAAAAAAAGTAATGAACTATTTTCTTAGTCCACAGCTTTATCAGATTATTTTCCGTGTCATGCATTCTAAATCTATTCAAAACGGAAGTAATAATATATTTAGAATTTAAATAATTGAAATTTGATACTTGACCCCGGTGTTAAGTTAGTTCTGTCGTGCTCTGCTGATTAAAAACAAACAAACAAACAAAAACAAACACGTATTTAACATGTTGGCCAGAAATCTCGTCCTTAAAATATCGATTGATTAAAAATTACCCTCTTCTTGTGCTTCGTAAGTCCCAGGTTTGACCATTTTTGCCAAGATATGGGTCATTTTAATTAATCGACTGATATTTTGAAGGATGAGTTTTCTGACCAAAATTTTAAATGCGAGTTTTGTTTTTTTTCCCCCAGCATATGCCAGAGTTATCTTTTAGGCCCACTCTAGATATAGATAGTTCGAAGATGACGTCACTCAGGTCTTTGTTATTGTCTTTTGCCATCCGCGTTTATGAGTAATGCTCACTGAACTGTATTAACCCGACTATACTATAAACGTTCATTGATACACACAGTTTTGTGTATTGGTCCGTTATACTTCCGGATGGCAATGTCATGAGCTTCTGAGCCAAGCGCATACTATCTATATTTGATAAACCCTAAGTGGCCAAAATTCGGAACTTTTTCTATCACATTGGGACCTTTTTTTCTTTTTTTTTTTAAATCTCAATTTTCTGGGTGGGTTCCTGACCTCCTACACTTACTGTGACTTCTGTACCCTTTTATCTGTGTTTTCCAACTTGCTTATTGTCTTTGTCTTGGATTGAGATCACTTGGTTTTGTCATTTCCCTTGTTCTGGGTGGGGTTCCCGACTTCCCATAGTGGGCAGGGGGGAGGTACTTGTTGTGTCTTCTATCCCCCCTGTATCTGTTTTCCAATTGCTTTCTGTCTTTGCCTTGGAATGAGCTTACTTAGTTATGTCCTGACCCTGGCCAGAGTCCTTGATTGGGAGGGAAACAGTCGAATGTATTGGTATAGTTTTGGGAGATGATATTTTTTTCCTTGTAAATCATCTCTCTGTTATGTATTATTATATTTATTTTTAATGTATAATGTAAGCATCTGAGTGGATTCCTCCTTGTTGGATAATTGTCCTTGTGTCCGGATGATACTTATAGGTGATCTCAAGCTAAGTACATTGGTGGTATGCTCTTGGATTCTACATCTGATCCCTATTTGTTCCCAGTTCCCCTTTGTCTTTCGTTCTCTTGGGTGCTTTAATTGTAATTCTAGAACTTTTTACAATCCCATTTTCTTCCTTTTTACTGGCGCTGATATAACCTGAATGTGTTGCAAGCGCCGTAAAACCCTTAAATACAAAAACAAAAACAACATATTATGTGTCTTTGATGTGTTACACGGAACTTTTATTTATAGTCTAACAAATTATCTATCTTATCTTTATGCTACAGTGGGTTTCTCCAATAATGGGCAGGGGGGTACATACTGTGTCTTCTATCCCCTTATATCTGTTTTCCAACATGCTTTCTGTCTTTGTCTTGGAATGAGATTACTTGGTTTTGTCCTGGCCCTGGCTGGAGTCCTGGCTGGGAGGGAAACAGTCAAATGCATAGTTATTATTTTGGGAGATGATATTTTTTCCCTTGTAAATCATCTCTGTTATGTATTATTATATTTGTTATTTTAAATATATAATGTAAGCATTTGAGTGTGTTCCTCTTTTTTGGATTTTGTGCTTGTGTCCGGATGAGACTTATAGGTGATCTCAAACTAAGCACATTGGTGGTATGCTCTTGGAATCTACATCTGATCCCTATTTGTTCCCAGTTCCCCATTGTCTTACTTTCTTTTGGCTGCTTTAATTGTAATTCTAGAACTTTTTGCTATCCCATTTCTTCCTTTTTACTGGCGCTGATATAACCTAAATGTGTTGCAAGCGCCGTAAAACCCTTAAAAACAACAAAAACAAAACAGTGGGTATTTGGTATATAACTGAGAGTACCCTTCCTTGCTGTTTTTTTTTCTTTCTCAGTTCTCATTTTGAACCCCTCGCCCTCTTCCCCTTGTTCTCGCTTTTCCTCGTGGGCTTTTTTGTGTTGACCTATCATCTTTAAATTTTCCATCACGTTCCCTTTTTTCCGGCCCTGAAATGATCTCAAAGTGATGCACTTGCCTCATGACCGACTATAGTTACGTCATGACTTGCCTGTAAAAATTCCACCAATTTAACAAGACGCTTTCCGCAGAAGTCGGAGCTTATTTACCCGCAGGGTGATTCAATTGATGCTATGCGCTTAGGTAAAATACTCACAACTTCCGCCAGTCGGATTAACGTACCAACTCACACAAAAAAGTAATAAGTATATTCTGATTGGTATAATTTAATGAGAATTAATCACACAAAATGGCTGATATTAAAAACAATAATAAAGAGTGGCGTCGATTTTGTTTCTTCTATAAAATGTGAACACTTATGGTTACTGCTACTACTAAACTGATTTGCATGTCTCGAGGTGTTTGAGGAAACCGTACGAATATATTGTGTTTATAATGATTTGTGAGAGTGATCATAATATTAATATTCACATTTTATTGATTTACTCCGTAAAACCATTAAAAACAAACAAGCTCTCATTCTTTTCGTAGACGTTAAATAGAATTTCATCAACAGAATAGTGTTTTGAATAATCAATTGAATTCGTATATTATGATTATAATAAATTGATTATTATTATTATCATCATCATCATCATCATTAGTACCTTTATCTATTTATAGAAATGAAAACTGCTTGTCATGTGATTCATATGAAATATTATTAAAAATAGTTTTATGTGATATATATTTTCGAGTTGACTTCACTTACTGGACTTTTCAACGAGGGCATGTCCTTCCCAGTGGACAGGGATCTTATTGATGGGTCTTCTATCCCCCTTATTGTGTTTTCTACTTTGCTTTCCGTCTTGAAATGAGATATCTTAGATTTGTTCTGGCCCTGGCAGAAGTCCTTGGTTACTGGGTGGGGTTCCTGGCCTCCCATAGTGGACAGGGAGGCACTTACTGTGTCTTCTATCCCCTTATATCTGTCTTCCAACTCACTCTGTCTTTGTCTTGGAATGAGATTACTTGGTTTTGTCCTGGCCCTGGCTGGATACTCTAGCCGAGAGGGAAACAGTCAAATGTATAGTTAGTTTTGGGAGATGATATTTTTTTTCCTTGTAAATAATCTCTCTATTACTCATTGTATTATGTTTTCTTTAAATTATATGATTTGTAAAACATTTGAGTGTATTCCTCTTAGTGGGGTCCTGTGCTTGTGTCTGGATGAGACTTTTAGTGATCTCAAGTACTTTGATAGTGTGCTCTTGGAATCTACACCTGTTTCTTATTTGAACCAATTCCCCTTTGTCTTACCTTTTCTTGGGTGCTTTTATTGTAATTCTAGAACTTTTTACTATCCCATTTTCTTCCTTTTTACTGGCGCTGATATAACCTTAATGTGTTGCAAGTGCCGTAAAACCCTTAAAAGCAAAAGCAAGTAAAAGCAAGTCCTTGGCTGAGAGGGAAATTGGTTAATTGTCTTTGAGGATGATGTTTTTTTCCCTTGCAAATAATATCAGTGTTATTTACTGTTTTTTTTTAAAATATGTTTTGTATTTGAGTGTGTTTCTCTCAATGGAGTCCTGTGGCTGTGGCTGGATAAAACTTTAAGGTCTGCGGTTTGGGTGGGGTTCCTGACCTTCCATAGTTGGCAGGGGGGTACTTGCTGTGTCTTCTATATACATATGTTTCCCAATTGCTTTCTTTCTTTGTCTTGGAATGAGATTACTTAAGTCTTGTCCTGATCCTGACCGGAGTTCTTGGCTGGGAGGGAAACAGTCGAATGCATAGTTATAGTTTTGGGAGATGATTTTTTCCCTTGTAAATCATCTCTCTGTTATGTACTATTATTTTTTTTATCTTTCACATGTGACTTGTAAATATTTGAGTGCATTCTTCTTTGCGGGATCTTGTCTGGTCGAGACTTTTAGGTCATCTCAAACTAAGTACACTGACAGTGTGCTCTTAGAATCTACATCTGTTCCCTATTTGATCTAATTCCCCTTTGTCTTGGGTATTTTAATTGTAACTACTCTATAACTTTTTGTCATCCCATTTTCTTCCGTTTTACTGGCACTGATATGACCTCCATGTGTTGCAAGCGCCGTAAAACCATTAAAAACAATAAACAAAAATAACTTTAAGGTGATCTCAGACTAAGCACACTCGTAGTGTGCTCTTGGAATCTACTTATGTTCCCTATTTGAACCAGTATCTTCCGCCTTGCCTTTTCTCAAGTGCCTTTAATCATAATAATATAGACATTTTAAAAATTATTATCCTCATCTTCTTGCTTTTTTGCTGGAGCTTAAAAACCTTAAAAACAAATAAACGAATACAGGACCTTCACAGTTTGCGTCTCTCTCTCTCTCTCTCTCTCTCTCTCTCTCTCTCTCTCTCTCTCTCTCCTCTCTCTCTCTCTCTCTCTCTCACACACACACACACACACACACACACAGCCATAATTATATATATATATATATATATATATATATATATATATATATATATATATATATATATATATATATATATCCAATCTCTATACGTTATATTGGCACCTGTACGGCCAAACTTCACACCGGCATGACGAAGATCAGTGTTTATTTTACCGCTTTATAGCTTGCTCTAGTCAATGGTCAGGAGGCAGACATTGGGAAATGTATCTACCGCAGATATTAGTCGGGGTAAACACGAGACTTGTGAGGCGTGTATTGATACGGGATCGAATGTATTCTTGTGGCACGAATAATAATAGTAACCAGAATGTGAGTGTGAAGTTAAATACGGATAGCGTCGTATTAAAAGACAGGGGATCTCAAGGACATTTATATTTAGTTTCATGATTGAAAAAAGAAATCAACGTTATGCATTTATGTACAGAAATATGAATAATAAATTTTGTATTTGGAGCGCTTGGCTTGTAGTTGTTTTGTTTACAAATAACTTCTCCACCGGTGACGTCCAATCAAGGGACGCTACTCTTCCGCTAATCTCATTCCCTATTGTCTGTACTGAAGCCTTTCCATTAGAACCTTTTCGTTCCTATATTATCTTTAAAATATATTAGAAGGTCCAATTGTTTTTGATAATCCTGATAAGGACGAACTAAAGACACATTATTTTAAAACTAAAATGTTCTCCTTTGTTCGAATAAAAATAACAGAAAATATCAAAAATCGTTGATTACACTTTAATCAACATTTTTAGAATGTACGAACACACAAAGAATATGCAATACTATAACCAACTACAAAGCAAAGTTGACATTTTTAAAAAAAGAAGAGAGAAATCAGCTTGAAACGAAAGGAAATGATTTTAAAAGAAAATATGTACCAGGACCAATTCATAATAATGTTAAAAAGTATTCCTTCAGACCCATAGAGCCTACTGAGCCGGGGTTTACCTGCTTTTCTGTAGCGCTAAACGGAAAATAGCGATTGGTTGCTACCCATGGGATAGGACGCAAAGTACATTCCACCATTATCTACCATACCCAGCTATCCAATCAGAGGAGCTAGGTGCATGGGGAGGTCAGAAATATATCTTGCCTTCATCTCACCTAGAATCGAACCCATTCCCATTTTGTGTTAAGCGAGTGCTCTACCAACTGAGCTATCAGGAGCCAGATAATGGCATTGGCAATAAATTCATCAAATAATATCATATAAAAAATAAACGTTAATATAAAAACTGCATGAACTTGAGTAGTAGAAAATAAAAAAAAAAATAATATAAGAATATAATATATGGATTACCATCATATTTGTGACAAAGGGTCCCAAAACGATATTACATAAAATAGCATGAAGTAATGAAACCATATGTATTTGTGTCATATTTGTGACAAAGAGTCCCAAAAACGATTTTACATAAAATTGCATGAAATAATGAAACCATATGGATTCATGTCATATTTGTGACAAATGTTCCCAAAACGGTACTGTATCGGAGTGAACCGGATGCATAAAATTAATTTTAAAAAAAAAACAACTTAATTTTAAAATTTCTAAATATAATATTGCCTTTCACCTTTATTATGGCCTTCATCAATGTTGTTTTGTTAGGTGGGTATTACAGATCGTGAAAAATCATGAAAATGGGCGGTAAGGAGAGAGTTTAGCCGACTTAATCAATCAGGAAGGCATTATTTTGGCAGTCGTTTTGAAATTAAAAAAAAAATTGAGCTTTCATATAGCGCAATATCCACTAAATGTGCTAAAAGGGCTTTACAAGGGGTCCCTGACCAACAGCAACACGTAACACGTAGAACGAGACATGACGCCTGTCAGGCGATATTACAATTTTTTCCGGACAGAGACAAAGCTGTTAACGGCCAGGTACTCATTTTACACCTGAGTACGGTGAGAGAATGTGAGTAAAGAGCCTTTTCCAAGGACTCAACTATGCGCCCAGCGAGGCTCGAACTCAGGATCCTCCGATCCGAAAGCGAGTGTCATACCACTTGACCACATAGCCGCACCAAATAGAAGACAATGACATCAAGTTATCAACACGAATTCAGCAAATAATCACTTGTTACAAATCATCCCAAAAAAAATAACAAAAAGAAACCCCCACACAAACAAAAGCAAAAACAAAATTAAAAAAGAACAAAATTTTAAAAAACACAAAAAACCAACAACAACAAAAAAAAACAAACAACAACTCCAAAAAACCCCGACAAAACCCCCAAAGAAACAACATAAGAAACCATAAAAACAAAACAAACAAACAAAACACCAAACAACTCTTTAGAATAATATGTGATTCCCTGTAATCCCCATGATTCAAAATTGAAAACTGTGTGTTGTTTTTTTAAAAAGAATTTTTTCTCTTAGTATTTTTGTCAGAAAGTCTTTAAAATATGGCTTCCTAACTTCGATTGAAGGTACTAGTACTTTAAAATATGGCTTCCTAACTTCGATTGAAGGTACTAGTACTTTAAAATATGGCTTCCTAACTTCGATTGAAGGTACTAGTACCATGTGAGATAAAATGGATAGGCTACTTAAAACTGGATTTTAAATTCAAGTTATATAATTTGAGTAACAATAAATGCCTTCTATAAGAAGAGAGCAGTTTCTTTTCTAGATTTTAAATCCCCCCCCCCCCTTTCCCCTAAGTCTGGTCATCATGATCTGGACTATAACCAAATTCTTTTTTTACATTGTACATTTTAACATGATACAATGATAGTAAATTTAAGTCGTTGAGTGGGTCACATTTTAGACGCAAGTGAGAAGTTCACTCTTCGCGATATTCAAGATTGCATTTCTTGACTTCACCCCCCCCCCCCCAACTCCCCAAGAAACAAAACAAAGATGTTTTAAAAAATGGCTTCGAAGCATATATGTCAAGACACTACAAGTTCTGTTTTAAATTTAAAATTTAGCACCGTACGGTCACGAATGTTATTTGCCAGAGTTGGCAACTTCCGCTAAGCAACTGGTATCAGCGTGCCCTCGAAGTCTGAAGCAGACCCTTTTCTGCAGCGGAACAAAATTCCACCTACAAGCACTAGGATGGCTCCAGTACACACCAAGGCAAATGAATATCCAAGGTGGACACTTACGTGTTCGTCATCAGTAAATGTCGTGTACATTTTGCCCAGGTAAACAGAAATCCCGATAATGGTGAACACAACTGAAAATAAAAAGGCACAGCATTGTAAAAATCACGTTATGTTACAACCGCATTAATATGTTATCATGATTAAATGAACTTTGATGACCCATCAAAGTGACTGTTATGCCCTGGCACTGGTTGTTAGGACATAACCTGAACGAGTCCGGAGTTGACCGTAGCTTCCTCGGGTTGCTAGGTATTCTGAACACTTCACCGTCCAATCAGGGGGTTCGAACCAGCGCTATAAAAGCGAGGCACGGGAAATCAGACGCAGTTGTAAGCTCCGTTGAGCTGAACACAATACCCCCATTCCAGCGGCTCTGTTTTATATTATGTTATTGTAGTGGTGTTACTTATTTGTGGATGTCAGGCGAGAGACAAGAAAGATGAATGGATAAGTAGAGTTGTGTCGTTCCTATTTGTGCTGTAGATGTAACTTAGTTTCCGTAATAAATGTATCGTGTTAATCTTGATTTCCTTTAATTTATTATCGTTCCCAATGTCTAGCCGTGAAACACGAGCCTTCTCCTTTTTTCTCTTCCCTCTGTTCAGGCTAGGCTCAGTGCGGTGGCCTGATCTTTCATTCAGAGGGAACTTATCAACAAGTTCCCTCTGTTATCTTTCTTAGTCTTTTCTTTATGTTGACGCTTCGGGCTATCTGGCTCTACCGACTCTCCGGGAGCGGCCCGAATCGTCACTTGACAAAAAAGAGAGTCAGCAGTTCTGAAAGGCAAAGATATGAAAAAGTGTGTATGAAACACAGTGCCAGACAAAGCAAGAAAGGAAACTACAAGAAAAATAATCTAGACCATTCATGTATACTCCCGTGACGATGTGTAGACATTTCATCCATTACGCGTTAACTCACTGCCATTCCCGTGTCCTTTACAAACACAAATAACCCTTCACAGACATTAGACCATGAAGCAGGAGTTTATCTCGGTTTTTATGGCGTGAAACCGACAATATTGACTGCTTGCTTCCCTTTGTATAGGACACTAACCTATCACAAAGTACTTTCCGCCAGATTGAACAGACTAAGCTATCCAATCACTTCCCAGTGGACAGGGTGCCAGAAAAAAATAACAAACAAAAGGATTCTGATAAATACTTATCTGCTAGAAGCTGTGGACTGAACTAAATATTGAACAATAATGGATATATCAACTTCAAATAAGAACAACATAATTTTAATACAGAACGTTTCAGCCTCAAAACCCTTCCCCAACAAACAGTTATAAACTGAGAAATAGTTATGTTAAATATTTTGTTGTTCATTTTTTTGGTAATGATATGGTATTAATTTTAGCTCTATACTGTGCATGAGAGTTATTAACTTACAGGTTGCAATTCCAGCTATGAGGCCAACGGGGAGGAGTATTCTAGGCACGGGTTTCAACTTGATTGTGTAGACACAACCCACGACTGGCGTCCCACATGCAATGAAGGCTGACAGAAAGCCCAGGATGATCATGGCTTGTATGGCCTTGAGGAAACCTGGGGTGAGGAGAAGCGTAGCCATCGTAAAGTTATAGCATGACACGGACCAAAAACTGACGTCAAAATGCCAGTCTTTTGCCACAAAAGAAAAAGAATCGTGAGTTGTATTCAATAGTTCAACTAATGAAATGATTTGTTTCCTTGAGCTCTACTAACGACAACTCACTAGACGTTACACAAACCTAAAAAAAAATGACGTCAAATAGCCAGTCCTAGAAGATTCTAGTGTTAGGCCGTAGCCATCGTTATATTATAGCCTGACACTGAAACCCACGAGGACTGGCATTTTGAAGTCATTATTAGTTTTTTGCACCGCCTAGTGAGTTGTCGTTGTAGTGTCCATGGAAACAAGTGGTCCCATTGGATGAACTATTGAATACAACTCACGATTTGTTTTCTTTTGTGGCCAAATACTGGCATTTTGACGTCATTTTTTGGTCAGTGTCAGGCTATAACTTTACGGTGGCTACGGTTAGGCTTAAGGTTAACGATGGCAACGGTTAGGCTTAAGGTTAACGATGGCAACGGTTAGTCTAAAGGTTAACGATGGCAACGGTTAGGCTAAAGGTTAACGATGGCTACGGTTAGGCTAAAGGTTAACGATGGCAACGGTTAGGCTAAAGGTTAACGATGGCTACGGTTAGGCTGAAGGTTAACGATGGCTACGGTTAGGCTAAGGGTTAACGATGGCTACGGTTAGGCTAAAGGTTAATGATGGCAACGGTTAGGCTAAAGGTTAACGACGGCTACGGTTAGGCTAAAGGTTAATGATGGCAACGGTTAGGCTAAAGGTTAACGATGGCTACGGTGAGGCTAAATGTTAACGATGGCAACGGTTAGGCTAAAGGTTAACGATGGCTACGGTTAAGCTAAAGGTTAACGAGGGCTACGGTTAGGCTAAAGGTTAACGATGGCTACGGTTAGGCTACAGGTTAACGATGACAACGGTTAGACTAAAGGTTAACCATGGCTACGGTTAGGCTAAAGGTTAACGATGGCTACGGTTAGGTTAAAGGCTCACGATGGCTACGGTTAGGCTAAAGGTTAACGATGGCAACTGTTAGGCTAAAGGTTATGGATGGCTACGGTCAGGCTACAGTATAATGATGGCTACGGTTAGGCTAAAGGTTATGGATGGCTACGGTAAGGCTAAAGGTTAACGATGGCTACGGTTAGGCTAAATGTTAACGATGGCTACAGTTAGGCTACAGGTTATGGATGGCTACGGTTAGGCTAAAGGTTAACGATGGCTGCGGTTAGGCAAAAGGTTAATGATGGCTACGGTTAGACTAAAGGTTAATGATGGCTACGGTTAGGCTAAAGGTTAACGATGGCTACGGTTAGGCTAAAGGTTAACGATGGCCCACGGTTAGGCTAAAGGTTAACGAGGGCTACGGTTAGGCTAAAGGTTAACGATGGCTACGGTTAGGCTAAATGTTAACGATGGCTACGGTTATACTAAAGGTTAATGATGGCTACGGTTAGGCTAAAGGTTAACGATGCCTACGGTTAGGCTAAAGGTTAATGATGATTACGGTTAGACTAAAGGTTAATGGTGGCTACGGTTAGGCTAAAGGTTAACGATGGCTACGGTTAGGTTCAAGGCTAACGATGGCTACGGTTAGGCTAAAGGTTAACGATGGCTACGGGAGAAGAGTTGATACGACTTGATGCTGTGCGCCATGGTAATTTACCAGGGTTGTCAATTTCGCAGATTTTCTGCCAATTGTCCTTTTTTTTTTTGGCAGAATTTGAAGTCGTCAGGCAGAGAAAAAACGGTTTGGCAGTTTGGTTAGACTAAAGGTTAATGATGGCTACGGTTAGGCTAAAGGTTAACGATGGCTACGGTTAGGCTAAAGGTTAACGATGGCCCACGGTTAGGCTAAAGGTTAACGAGGGCTACGGTTAGGCTAAAGGTTAATAATGGCTACGGTTAGGCTAAAGGTTAACGATGGCTACGGGAGAAGAGTTGATACGACTTGATGCTGTGCGCCATGGTAATTTACAAGGGTTGTCAATTTCGCAGATTTTCTGCCAAATGTCCTTTTTTTTTTTGGCAGAATTTGAAGTCGTCTGGCAGAGAAAAAACGGTTTGGCAGTTTGGCAGATATTTGGCAGATTTTATTTTCCTATATTAACTATATCATATATAGGTCTACTCCACGTTTTCCATGACAATTTTTATGTATTAGTGATTTTTTACAACTTGGGAAATGAAAAAAAAATGACATAGGCCTTGCGAATTTTTTGTTTAACAAAACTGATGAGTTTTCAAAGGGGGAACTATAAATAGTACGGTTTGGCAGATTTTTGTGGTATTTGGCAGATTTTTAAAATCCAGTTGGCAGAATGCCTGAAAATAATCCGGCAACCTTGTAATTTACTCACAACATTCTCCCAGCCAGGGTTTGATAGAACGAAGTCGACGTCACTCAGGTCTTTGCTACTGCTTTTTGCCATCCGCGTTGATGAAACGTTCAAGGTTACACATACTTTACTGTGTTGGTCTGTACTTCTCCTTAAATTGTATCAATCACACTATAGATAAAACGAAGTTGACGTCACTCGGGTCTTTGTTATTGATTTTTGCCATCCACGTTTATGAGCAATTCCCACTTAACTGTAATATCCAGACTATAAAACGTTCATGGTTAAACAGAATTTTGTGTGCTGGTCCGTTATACTTCCGGATGGCAATGTTGTGAGCTTCTTAGCCAAGCGCATACAATCTACAGAGGCTTGGCTGAGAAACTCACAACATTGCCATCCGGAAATATAAGGGACCAACATATACAACTATGTGTAACATTGAACGTTTATAGTCTGGTTAATACTGATAAATGAGAATTACTCGTAAACACGGATGACCAAAAACAATAACAAAGACCTTCTTCTACAATCATGACACTTCAACACTCAAATGCAACAACTAATTCATGTGACGTCATTAATTGTGTTCTTAACTGAGTGACGTCACAACCTTACAAGGACAACGCGGTTGAGAAAATCGGTCCCACGACATGTAACTTCGGAAATAAAAGCGCCGAAAGAAAACATTTGTACCCAACACATTAAACTTTATGTCAAGGAAGGTGAGTCTTTTCTGCAGGAACTTGTGACTGGTGATGAACCTTGGGTCCATCACTGACCCGGAAACCAAATTGCAGTGAATGGAGTATATATATGGGGGGGGGGGGGGGGGGGGGGGAGTGGCCGAGTGGTTAAGGCACTGTACTGTAGTCAGAAGGTCCCGGGTTCGAGCCCCGCTTCAGGCACTTTGGTTTTTTTCCTTGAGCAAGATTATTAACCCCCAATTTGCTCACTTGGACACCATGGGTGATTCCTGTTGACATTAGACATCTTGTTTAGTGATATATATATATATATATATATTATATATATATATATATATATATATATATATATATATATATATATATATATATATATATAAATAGCTCCTTTTATCAAAAAGTTGAGCACTACTATTTCATGGTTTTATATATATGTAATCGTGGCATATTGTTTAGAGTTCACTGTATATTGATGGCAAGCGTTAGGTGAAATACTCGACTGTTCTGCCCACCATATCAATCGCACCAACAACAAACTATGTACCGTATAACCTTCAACATATATATTCTGGTAGAAGGACTATAGCGAGAATTAATCACCCAAAAAATCACCGAAAAAAATAAAAGTGATCTGCAACTTCATTTGATCTATATATAGAAGGAACGAAGTTGACGTCACTCAGACCCTAGAAAGAGGAGAGCTCCTCTTTCTGGGCTCAGACCCTGCTTATCATGACTGTTAGCGATTTGTCCTCACTAAATTACAATAAGCCAGACTATAACTATCATCGTTAAAGGTTATGTGGGTGTGGGTATGTTTGTGTGTGTGTGGGGGTGGGGGGGGGGGGGGGGGGGGGAGAGGGCGTGTATATCCTAACAATCGAAGTGAGCTATAACCATGTATTCGTCCAACCTTGTCATCGACCATATGATTTGTTGCTGTACAACGATTGGTGGACATTAAATTTATCAAGAAATGTAAACACGCTGTTGTGTGTATGAAAGTTGTTAACCTACCAATGAGTCATGCTGAGCAAAATAACCAATTGGAGCGATCTATATTCATGTTTTCGTCCAACCGAGTCATCAATCACGTGATTTGTTGCTGTCCAACGATTGGACAATTCTGAACAAATGTAAACACGCTGCTTTGTTTATGAAAGTTATAAACATACCCATGTGTCAAGCTGAACACAATGACCAATCGTAATGTTAGATTGTTCAGAATCTATGAACACTTTGAGGCTATGTGGTCAAGTGGTATGACACTCGCTTTCGGATCGGAAGGTCCTGGGTTCGAGCCTCGCGCTCGGCGGGTAGTTGAGTCCTTGGGAAAGGCTCTTTACTCACTTTCTCTCACCGTACTCAGGTGTGAAATGAGTACCTGGCCGTTAACAGCGCTGTCTTTGTCCGAAAAATTGTAATATCGCCTAACAGGCGTTATGTTCCGTCCTGAGTGTTAAATGTTGCTGTTGACCAGGGACCCCTTGTAAATCGCTTTGAGCACAGTTAGTGGATATTGCGCTATATAAAGCTCAATTTTTAATTTTTTCACTTTGTAGGCCACTTTGAGCACAATTTGCAATGTGACCAATGACCTCAAGCACACGGAAAGGTAATTTTGATCATCTGCATGAAATCTTACCTGGAATAGTTAAATCCGTAAACCTTTCACATGATCTCTCTGAACACATTTCAAACAGTCCAACATATAAACGATGAACCGTATCACCATGAAAAGTCACATTCAACGTCCAATTTGGCGTGCTCATACCGACGATGTAGAATATAAATCCTAACGTCGTCATCGCCGTGGTCAGGATCAATGCACGTGGTATGGTCATGGCTATGTCGGGAATGACATAATAACAAA
>NC_088360.1:97596891-97644391 GCF_034508935.2 Berghia stephanieae
GCGGCTATTGATTTCAACTTTTACAGAACAATGTCATGACTCAAAACGGTCATGATTTCAAAATCAGTGGCGTCAAGTAGCAAATATTTCAATGTATGTGCAACATGATCCTGGTTCTCCCTCTGTGTTCCCAATCCAACAAAAAGGGAAGTCTGTTGTCAGTTCCTAAAAACAACGCATAGTAACCACAGATTGGTTCTCAACAAACCTGTAAGAAATTCCCTTTTCAACAGAAAACAATGGGGCTCGAAATTCTGACGTCACTCCCTCTTAACCACGCATAGTAACTTGCTCTAAGCGATCACCAACAATGGTGGTCGGCTTATGGTCCAAACAGAGTTAGCTCGTTGTCAGCATGTTGACGGTCCGTGCCCAACCCGTGCCTAACCCGTCGCCTATCCGTAGCAAAAAAAAACAAAAAAAAACGGACTCGTTGGACCGGCGACCAGTCCGAAGCGGTCCCAAGGTCCCAAGCATGTTTAAGACAGCCGGTTCTACGGTCCCTGGGAAATGGTAACAGCAAGAACCGGTTCCGGTTCGAAGAACCGGTTCTTTTTCGACCTTGGCCATTCACAAGGCGTCGTTGGGACCGACAAAGAACCGGTTCTTTTTCGACATGGGCCAATCACAAGGCATCGTAGGGACCGTCAAACGATGGGATCGTGCTTGCAGTAGATGGCTGTTGAACCGCTAAATGTAAGTGAGAGCGGAGAAGGCTTATTACCTCAAAACATGAAAATAGTGCTATAGCACTATCCATAAGCATGTGTGTGTGTGTGTGTATATGAGTGTGTGTGCGTGTGTGCGCGTGTGTGTGTGTCTGCGAAGATTGATGGAGCGGGTCAGGTCAATGTTAGTGTTGTGGAGAAGGGATTGTTAATATTTTGTGTCTGTGGCATGCTGGACCAAAAGTATGGGAAGAGTTTGTTTTGATTAGTTTTTTTTTTCGTCTCCCTTCCTTTTTTCTATTTTTGTGCGGCTATGTGGTCTTGTGTTATGACACTCGCTTTCGGATCGGAATGTCCTGGGTTCGAGCCTCGCTCTGCGCCTAGTTGAGTCCTTGAAAGACTCTTTACTCGCATCCTATCACCTTAATCAGGTGTAAAATGAGTACCTGGTCGTCAACAGTGTTGTCTCTGTCGGAAAAAAATTGTAACATCGCCTAACAGGCGTCATGTCTCGTTCTACATGTTACTTGTTGCTATTAGTCAGGGACCCATTGTAAAGCACTTTGAGCACATTTAGTGGATATTGCGGTATATAAAAGCTCAATTTATTTTTTGATTTTTATTTTTTTTAAATATGTCTACCTTTGGATAGGACGCTAGTCTATCCCAAAGTACTTTTCGCCAGATCTAACAAACCCAGCTACCCATTCACTGCTGAGTAGACAGGGAATTCAGAGAAATAAAAGCTCGACTGCACCCGGGATCGATCTCTGGCCTTTGTGTATAAAGAGTGCTCTATCAACTGAGCGATCGGGGCCCCCAAATATTCTATTGAGCTTTTTAAATATACAGACGTTATAACTTACTTTGGAAGGAAGATGTAATATTATGTGAAACTCATATTATTTGATTAGTTAAAACACCAAACGAAATTTTAATATTATTGTATTATTTTAAATGACAACAACGCTTTGTAAATTATCAGAAATTTAACATAATCATTTAAAGTCCACTGCTTGACTAACAACACAGAATACAATCAGTGTTGTTGCATGTTTACATCTGAAAACAATTCACGCTCACAGTTGATAGTTTAATTATTCACCAGACAACATCTCTCTCTCTCTCTCTCTCTCTCTCTCTCTCTCTCTCTCTCTCCGCTTCGTTGTCAAAACGACACGTAAAAATAGTACTGTCACGTGATTATTTTTCTCCACGAATCAGCGTGCGTTCTTGAGACGGTAGACATGGAGGAACCTCCCTGACCCATTTTTAAAACTGGCCTGTTCCCAAACGGGTGCAAAAAAAAAAAAAAAAAAAACAACAACAAAAAAAAAAAAACAAAACAAAACAAAACAAAACTCGCCCCGGGACTGGAAAAAGCACCAGGGGTGTCGTTATTCCGGGGTATTCAAGGTGGCGGAAAAAGGGGGCGTCGTGAGACCCGTGAATACATACCTAACAGTGAGCGAGCGATGCGGTCCTGTGCCTGAGAGAAGACACGTCTGGCGGTCGGTCGATAGATAGTATGCGCTTGGCTAAGAAGCTCATAACATTGCCATCCGGAAGTATAACGGACCAACACACAAAACTGTGTGTATCCATGAACGTTTATAGATAGAATGCGCTTGGCCAAGGAGTTAACAACATTGCCATCCGGAAGTATAACGGACCAACACACAAACTCTGTGTAATCATGAACGTTTATAGTCAGGTTAATACTGTTTAGTGAGAACAACTCACAAACGCGGATGGCAAAAACAATAACAAAGGCCTGAGTGACGTCATCTTCGAACTATCTCGATAGAATGCGCTTGGCCAAGGAGTTCACAACATTGCCATCCGGAAGTTAAACGGACCAACACACAAACTCTGTGTAACCATGAGCTTTTATAGTCTGGTTAATACAGTTTAGTGAGAACAACTCACAAACGCGGATGGCAAAAACAATAACAAAGGCCTGAGTGACGTCATCTGCATACTATCTATAGATAGAATGCGCTTGGCCAAGGAGTTCACAACATTGCCATCCGGAAGTATAACGGACCAACACACAAACACTGTGTAACCATGTACTTTTATAGTCTGGTTGATACAGTTTAGTGAGAACAACTCACAAACACGGATGGCAAAAACAATAACAAAGGCCTGAGTGACGTCATCTGCATACTATCTATAGTCAGGTTAATACAGTTCAGTGAGCATTACTCATCAACGCGGATGGCAAAAAACAATAACAAAGACCTGAGTGACGTCATCTTCGAACTATCTATAGAGCGAAGTTGTTTTGTGCCGCCCTTTATTTTCCAAATTTAGCAGATACTGTTTTCACAATAAATTTTAGCATAATATGCTGCTTTTCGTTAACACTCGCGCATATCTCCTCTCGCCGTGACATGTAACCTACCTACTGTACGAAGGTTGTGCGTCAACGCAGACGACTCTCTTTTTCTTGTTGCCAACGAGAAGCGAGATGACGTGCGACAATGAGGTTAGGGTGGGGTATGGGGGCTCCCTATGAGCGAACAGTCAACTTAGTGCTGGGTCGAGTTTGAAACGATCAAATCGAGCGGGTTTTCGATCGAGTCCTCTAAAATCGAGTCGGTTTCGGGCGGGTTTCGAGTCAGTGACGTCATCGAGCAGTGATTCGTTTGAAAAAAAACAAAACACGAGTAACTCGTTTGCCACAGGAAACTTCACATACCCCTCCCTCTCTTATGTCTGTGGCTGGCTTGACTGCAGCTGGTTATGATGGGGGCTGCCAGATGCCAAGTTCAAAATTGGTTACTAAGAAACGCTTTTCTATTATTATTCATTTAAAAAAAAATCTTTTATTTAAAAAAAATGAAAAGATAAGTTTATCCAACTGTAGTCGATTGTTTTGTTAATCAAAACAAATGAGTTTTTCAAGGGAGTCAGAATGCTTGTGGTGTTTGGCTATTTGGGGTCTATTTGACTACTTGGGCAAGAAGAAATCTGGCTGTCTGGCAGCCTTGATTATGATCGTTCGTCGCATTACACACACATACACACACACACACACACACACACACACACACACACGCCATCAAACAGTTGTTGATGGTGAAGGGTTGAGACCCCCCCCCCTCCCACCACCATCATCCCGCTGTCACCTTAACATTTCATATTTATGTCGCGCCAAAAGTTGTCGGCCGCCCCCACCTCCCATAATTTGTCACTGGTCGTCATCGCCTCTTGTGTGTGCGGGAAAGGTCGTGCCTTTCATTTCATTATTTGAAAAATAAATGAACAAGAATGGTGTGTTTTTATTAGGTAGGTAGATAATAATAATATTTAGCAGGTTCCACACCCAGACACACACGGATTGCCCGGACACGATGATAACGATGCCGACGACAATGGATGACGATGATGATGATGATGATGATGATTATCGTGTTTCTGTTTAAAAAATGAAATACTTTAGCAGGTTCCACCCCCACCCCCCCACACGGGTAGAACGGACCCGCAGAGGCTGGGTGTGGTTTTGCTGGCTGTTACGGCTGTGATGAGGATGATGATAATGATGATGATGATGATGATGACGATGGCGCAGATGGTGATTATTTGTTCGGTCGCTCAGTGGTACGGTGTCTCTTGTCACAAAATCAAGCCTTGTCAATGGCCGGATGAGTGACAGTGATTGTTGAAAATTGTGATCCAGACGTTAAGTCCGTGTGTCAGGCACTTGACTCAGGTGTGAATGTATTCTTATCTTATAAGCAATGACGGGTATTGTAAAGAGCTTTAATACAAAAAGACTCCAAACAGCGATCGGTACCTACTGTACGAAATGGATGTATGGTCGATATGGCGTGCCGGAGGAATAAATTAAATAAAATATTGTGAAGTTCATTGAGCATGGTAAATCCTTGGAAATGCGCTTTGAACTAATACACCTGCTAGACAACTCCGATTCCAATATAAACGACTGATTAATATTCCCATATATAAACTATAGTTAGCTGAAAATCTTTCTTTGTCGGGACTCCAAAAGTATGGAACGAATTAGACAAAGAAATCAAAGGGTCTTTTAGGAGCACTGATTGATTTTAGATTGATTATTACATTGAAATGTGTTGATATTTATTTTATCCATTATTATTAGGGTGGTGGTGGTGGTGGTGATGATGATGATCCCGCTGATATGATGGTGATGATAAATAAATTAAACATAATTCCCTTTATTCATCCCATAGGGGAGATTCGTCTTTCGGGTCTATTCTAAGGGAAGACTGGAATAACCCAAGCGATAGCCGCAGTGCAGCGCCGCAAATTTAGTTAGGGCAAGGTGACTTGCTCAAGACCACTCAGCGGCGGGTGATCGAACTCGGTACCTTTCGGGTGCCAACCAAAGACCGTACCGCTGCCCCTGATGATGATGATGATGATGATGATGATGATGATGATGATGATGATGATGATGATGATGATGATGATGATGATGGAACTAACAACGAATACACAGGCATCTAAAATTGAAACATTCCATATTCAAAGCTAATGTTTTACTTTAAAAAATTGAGCTTTACAATATCCACTAAATGTGATCAAAGCGCTTTGTAAAGGGGTCCCCGGTCAACAGCAACATTTAATATGTAGGACGGGACATGCCGCCTGTTAGGCGATATTACAATTTTTCAGACAAAGACAACGCTGTTAACGGCCAGGTACTCATTTTACACCTGAGTACGGTGAGAGAATGTGAGTAAAGAGCCTTGTCCAAAGACTCAACTATGCACCGAGCGCGAGGCTCGAACCCAGGACTTTCCGATCCCAAAGCGGGTGTCATACCACTAGACCATTATAATGCACGAGAGCCATGGTCGACTAGAGTACTACCTATAGTTACGTCATGACTAGACCACATAGCCGCACTACTGTAGGAGTGTTCATTGATAGAGGGATGCGTGTGTGTCATAGAAATAGCCTTAGTGTGTGTGTGTGTGTGTGTATGTGTGTGTGTGTGTGTGTGATAGTCAAACTTTAGTAGGTTTAATGAAGTCTTGTCACACACGCGTATACACCTATACGAATTTCCCTGCCACTGCCACCCAGACACACTAACATCTGACAAGGAGTGAGGGCTGTGGAAGAACCACAGACTACCGTGTGCAAACATTGGCGATTGGTATCGGATGGCAAACTGTGATCGTTTGAATTTGAAATGATTCGAAACACTCGTTACCCCTCCGCTCGCTCGAATCCTGATCGTCTCAAGCTCGTCTCACGTGTCAAGATCGTCTCAAGCTCACAACCCGCTTGATCGTTTTACGATCGAGTGATCGTTTTACTAACTCGCTCTTCCGGCATTGAGATCGAGCACTGACTCGTGGCTTGGCGCTCGGTCGTCGATCGAGTAAAAGCGATCAAATAACCCAACACTAGTCACTGGTCGTCATCGCCTCTTGTGTGTGCGGGAAAGGTCGTGCCTTTCATTTCATTATTTGAAAAATAAATGAACAAGGATGGTGTGTTTTTATTAGGTAGGTAGATAATAATAATATTTAGCAGGTTCCACACCCAGACACCCACGGATTGCCCGGACACGATGATAACGATGCCGACGACAATGGATGACGATGATGATGATGATGATGATGATGATTCTCGTGTTTCTGTTTAAAAAATGAAATACTTTAGCAGGTTCCACCCCCACCCCCCACACGGATAGACCGGACCCGAAGATGATGATTGTGGTTTTGCTGGCTGTTACGGCTGTGATGAGGATGATGATAATGATGATGATGATGACGATGGCGCAGATGGTGATTATTTGTTCGGTCGCTCAGTGGTACGGTGTCTCTTGTCACAAAATCAAGCCTTGTCAATGGCCGGATGAGTGACAGTGATTGTTAAAAATTGTGATCCAGACGTTAAGTCCGTGTGTCTTGCACTTGACTCAGGTGTGAATGTATTCTTATCTTATAAGCAATGACGGGTATTGTAAAGAGCTTTAATACAAAAAGACTCCAAACAGCGATCGGTACCTACTGTACGAAATGGATGTATGGTCGATATGGCGTGCCGGAGGAATAAATTAAATTAAATATTGTGAAGTTCATTGAGCATGGTAAATCCTTGGAAATGCGCTTTGAACTAATACACCTGCTAGACAACTCCGATTCCAATATAAACGACTGATTAATATTCCCATATATAAACTATAGTTAGCTGAAAATCTTTCTTTGTCGGGACTCCAAAAGTATGGAACGAATTAGACAAAGAAATCAAAGGGTCTTTTAGGAGCACTGATTGATTTTAGATTGATTATTACATTGAAATGTGTTGATATTTATTTTATCCATTATTATTAGGGTGGTGGTGGTGGTGGTGGTGATGATGATGATCCCGCTGATATGATGGTGATGATAAATAAATTAAACATAATTCCCTTTATTCATCCCATAGGGGAGATTCGTCTTTCGGGTCTATTCTAAGGAAGACTGGAATAACCCAAGCGATAGCCGCAGTGCAGCGCCGCAAATTTAGTTAGGGCAAGGTGACTTGCTCAAGACCACTCAGCGGCGGGTGATCGAACTCGGTACCTTTCGGGTGCCAACCAAAGACCGTACCGCTGCCCCTGATGATGATGATGATGATGATGATGATGATGATGATGATGATGATGATGATGATGATGATGGGAACTAACAAAGAATACACAGGCATCTAAAATTGAAACATTCCATATTCAAAGCTAATGTTTTACTTTAAAAAATTGAGCTTTACAATATCCACTAAATGTGATCAAAGCGCTTTGTAAAGGGGTCCCCGGTCAACAGCAACATTTAATATGAAGGACGGGACATGCCGCCTGTTAGGCGATATTACAATTTTTCAGACAAAGACAACGCTGTTAACGGCCAGGTACTCATTTTACACCTGAGTACGGTGAGAGAATGTGAGTAAAGAGCCTTGTCCAAAGACTCAACTATGCACCGAGCGCGAGGCTTGAACCCAGGACTTTCCGATCCCAAAGCGGGTGTCATACCACTAGACCATTATAATGCACGAGACCCATGGTCGACTAGAGTACTACCTATAGTTACGTCATGACTAGACCACATAGCCGCACTACTGTAGGAGTGTTCATTGATAGAGGGATGCGTGTGTGTCATAGAAATAGCCTTAGTGTGTGTGTGTGTGTGTGTGTGTGTGTGTGTGTATGTGTGTGTGTGTGTGTGTGATAGTCAAACTTTAGTAGGTTTAATGAAGTCTTGTCACACACGCGTAATACACCTATACGAATTTCCCTGCCACTGCCACCCAGACACACTAACATCTGACAAGGAGTGAGGGCTGTGGAAGAACCACAGACTACCGTGTGCAAACATTGGCGATTGGTATCGGATGGCAAACTGTGATCGTTTGAATTTGAAATGATTCGAAACACTCGTTACCCCTCCGCTCGCTCGAATCCTGATCGTCTCAAGCTCGTCTCACGTGTCAAGATCGTCTCAAGCTCACAACCCGCCTGATCGTTTTACGATCGAGTGATCGTTTTACTAACTCGCTCTTCCAGCATTGAGATCGAGCACTGACTCGTGGCTTGGCGCTCGGTCGTCGATCGAGTAAAAGCGATCAAATAACCCAACACTAAGTCAAATGACTGTCTTACTATTTTATGTAAAAGACTGTTTTCTTCTGTTTTAAAACTACGGTTATCCACCTCCCCCCACAAACAACTGATATTCTTTACTGCCAAAATAATTAGGTCAAGCCGGCAAATTTAGTGTTGCACACCTTGAGGCCTGACTTGGGAGAAATCAAAACCATATCAGTTTTATCATTGGAAGAATAGGTTTGTTGTAATCAAAACATACGGTGGAAGAAAATTACAATTATAAATTTTTAATGACATTCGTTTTGCTTAAATGGATATTGATTATCAATAAAGAATATTACACAAATCATTCACCGAGTAGAGCCCCATCATGCTATAAATAAGAATCCCAGTCTTAACCCGACACACAGCAGTTCAACTTGTAGTTATGTAAATGTATTGTCTTTGGAGTAGATAAGTAGTAGTAGCGCATTTCTATTCCTTCTATTAAGTTTTGACTGTTATCATAGTTGATATTCAAAGGAATTTTCTATGACAGTCTTATTGCTGTCGTCATGTTACTCTTTAAAAAAAATGATATTCACAAATAAATCTCAATGCACAGACGTGTATCACAATTCATACCGATGCTATGAAAGGATCCATAGACTTCAGTGATTGGGTTGTATATAATTTTTTTTTCTTTAGAGGAAGGTCGACAAATGGACATCTTTCACATGCCCATCGTAAATACCAGTTACTTGTACACCTTTAAAAAATTCAAAGCAAAATTGCCCCCCCCCCCCCCACCCCTTTACACACAATAATATACACATTTTAAAAACAATAAATACACTAGAACATTGATATTGCGCAATATCCACTGACTATGCTCATGACACTTAAAAAGGGCTCATAAGCCAATAGCAACATGAAAGATGAGGCATGATGTCTGCTGGGCGTGATAACATTTTTCTCCAACATAGACAACACTGTTTCCGGCCAGGTACTCATTTTACACTGGGGTAGGGTGAGAGAATGTGTTTTCGATCCATGCCGCCTTAAATAAACAGCCAGCAACCGCCCCTGGTTAGAATGAGTATTTCTCCTGCTTACAAAGGGTATAGATGCTATGCGCTTGGCTACGAAACTCACAACATTGCCATCCGTAAATATTATGGACTAACACACAAAACTATGTGTAACCTTGAACGTTGAGTCTGGTTAATACAGTTTAGTGAGAATTACTAATAAACATGGATGGCAAAAAAATAATAACAAAGATCTGCGTGATGTAAACTCCGTTCTATCTATAGATAGTATGCAGATGACGTCACTCAGGCCTTTGTTATTGTTTTTGCCATCCGCGTTTGTGAGTTGTTCTCACTAAACTGTATTAACCAGACTATAAAAGTTCATGGTTACACAGAGTTTGTGTGTTGGTCCGTTATACTTCCGGATGGCAATGTTGTGAACTCCTTGGCCAAGCGCATTCTATCTATAGATAGTATGCAGATGACGTCACTCAGGCCTTTGTTATTGTTTTTGCCATCCGTGTTTGTGAGTTGTTCTCACTAAACTGTATTAACCAGACTATAAAAGTTCATGGTTACACAGAGTTTGTGTGTTGGTCCGTTATACTTCCGGATGGCAATGTTGTGAACTCCTTGGCCAAGCGCATTCTATCTATAGATAGTTCGAAGATGACGTCACTCAGGCCTTTGTTATGTTTTTGCCATCCGCGTTTGTGAGTTGTTCTCACTAAACAGTATTAACCTGACTATAAACGTTCATGGTTACACAGAGTTTGTGTGTTGGTCCGTTATACCTATACCAGTTTCGATTTCACTTTCAAATGTGTATTGTCTTTGTTTTGATCATAAGCAGTGCTCGAACGTCATTTAACAAAACTCAGAATGAAGCAAGAAAATCATGTACCACGACGAGAAACCCGCACAAGAACAAAGATGCACACACATACGATACTGCTGATGATATTTGAATATTACCGAGATTCTTTTTTAAGTGCACAAAAATTTACAATCACTTAATGATTAGTTAGACCTAAATCTTGCGATCTTGAAAAAAAACAAACAAAGAACAACCCAACCCCCCCCCCCCAAAAAAAAAAAAAAAAAAAAAAAAAAAAAAACAACTAACCCAACAAAAACAAAAAACAAACAACAAACAAACTAGGTATTAATCACAACAAGATCAGACATGGACTGATGTTCAGCAGAACAACTGATTTTTCAAATGAAAATAATAAAGCGAAAGAGGCTGTTTCTGCTTTCCGGGCTATTCCAACATATTCCGTCCGCGTTTATGAGTAATTCTCACTAAACTGTATTAACCAGACTATAGATAGTTCGAAGATGACGTCACTCAGGTCTTTGTTGATGTTTTTTGCCATCCGCGTTTATGAGTAATGCTCACTGAACTGTATTAACCTGACTATAAACGTTCATGGTTACACACAGTTTTGTGTGTTGATCCGTTATACTTCCGGACGGCAATGTTATGAGCTCCTTAGCCAAGCGCATACTATCTATAAACATTTAAGGTTACACATAGTTTTGTGTATTGGTCCGTTATACTCCAGGATGGCAATGTTGTGAGCTTCTAACCCAAGCGCTTACTATCTATATATTTTTTCCGTACAATTCTTGAAGTTTCGGTGTGAAGTTTATGAACCGCGAAAGCAGTCTGTCTGAAGCCATAAGGTGTGAAGAACATCTTATCGAAGGAACAAAATTCACGTAACTCAGCTTTGTTGTCGTTTTAGACAGCCATTTTAATGAGTTCTCACTAAATTATTCCAGACTATAAACACGCAGTTTTGTATAGATAGTTCGAAGATGACGTCACTCAGGTCTTTGTTATTTTTTTTTTGCCATCCGCGTTTATGAGTTATGCTCACTGAACTGTTTTAACCCGACTATAAGAGTTCATGGATACACACAGTTTTGTGTGTTGGTCCGTTATACTTCCGTTATGAGCTTCTTAACCAAGCGCATACTATCTATAATATAGTACGTTATATCCGACTGGCGGATGAGTGTTTTACCGATATTTATAGCGTCAATAGATAGTATGCACTTGGCTAAGAAGTTCATAACATTACCATCCGGAAGTATTACGGACCAACACACAAACCTATGTGTAACCATGAACTTTTATAGTGTGGATAATACCGTTTAGTGAGTATTACTCATAAACGTGGATGGCAAAAAACAATAACAAAGACCAGAGTGACGTCAACTTCATTTTATCTATAGCAGTAAGTTTCTGATCGACGTTATGAATCGGCGAGCGAGTAAATTTTCTACCTAATATTATCACATGGCACATGTTAACGTTTTTAATAAATCCGAACATTTTATAATTTAGGGAGGCCTTCCGAAATCTCCTAAATTCCCAGTATTCTTTGTTTTTTTATAATGTTCTAATAGGGGGTTTGGGAGGGGGGGGGGGTGGGAGACTTTTTAAAAATAATGTTCTAGTTGGGGGTTTGGGAGGGGGGGGGGGGAGACTTAAAAAAAAAGTTTCCGCCTCCCAAACCCCCTACTAGATATTTATTTTTAAAATCCCAAAGAATACAGGGGATGTAGGAGCTTTCGGAAGGCCTCCCATAATTTACAATATAAAATATGGAACTAACCTTTAGAGAGGAGTTTCCGATACAAAAATCAAAGTTTTCTGCGATCCTCAGTCGGTCTGCCCCAATGCTAATTAATATTGATTATAAATTACGATTCTTTCCTCTTAAATGCACAGTATACAACGCAACACGCCAGTTTAATAATATTATGATGACTCACAGAATGCTAGTGTTGGGTTATTCGATCGCTTTTACTCGATCGACATTCGAGCGCGAAGCCACGATTCACCGTCCGATCTCAATTCCGGAAGAGCGAGTTGAAAAAACGTTCATTCGAGTTGACGAGTAGAGACGAGCTTGAGACGATCTTGAGACTTGAGACGAGCTTGAGACGATCTTGAGACTTGAGACGATCACGATCCGAGCGAGTTGAGGGGTAACGAGTAACGAGTGTTTCGAATCATTTCAAACGATCACAGTTTGCCATCCGATACCAATCGCTAACGTTTGCACACGGTAGTCTATGGTTCTTCCACAGCCCTCACTCCTTGTCAGATGTTAGTGTGTCTGGGTGGCAGGGAAATTCGTGTAGGTGTATCACGCGTGTGTCACAAGACTTCATTAAACCTACTAAAGGTTGAATATCACACACACACACACACACACATACACACACACACAGACAGACACTATGGCTATTTCTATGACACACACGCATCCATCTATCAATGAACACTACCCTACAATAAAGTAAAACGTTAGCTTTGAATATGGAATGTTTCAATGTTAGATGCCTGTGTAATTTGTTAGTTCCCATCATCATCATCATCATCATCATCATCATCATCATCATCATCATCATCATCATCATTAGGGGCAGCGTGGCTCAGCGGTTCGGTCTTTGGTTCGCACCCCAAAGGTACCGAGTTCGATCACCCGCCGCTGCACTGTGTGGCCTTGAGCAAGTCACCTCGTCCTAGCTCAATTTGCGGCGCTGCACTGTGGCTGACGCCTGGGTTATTCCAGTCTTCCCTTAGAATAGACCGTAGAGAAAAACCTCCCCTATGGGATGAATAACGGGAATTGTATTTATTATTATTTTTATAATTTATTACTCTTCACCATCATTATCAGCAGGTGCAGCAGCCCAGCATCATCATCACCTTAATTATAATAAATAAAATAAATATCAACACATGTTAATGTAATCATCAATCAAAACAGCTCGCAGAATTCACAAATTGCTCCTAAAAGACCATACCTAGGAAGAAAAAACAAAACAAATATTATTGCTAACTTATCTGAAAAGGAATAGTTTCAAAAGAATCCTAAAATTATTAAAGCTCTGGAGCGTCTTTGATTTCTTTGTCTGATTTATTCCATACTTTTGGGGACCCGACAGAGAAAGTATTTTCAGCTAACTCTAGTTTATAATATGGGAACATTAATCAGTCGTTTATATTGGAATCGGAGTGGTCAAGCAGGTGTATGAATTCAAAGCTCATTTCCACGGATCAATGAACTTCATAATAATTCAATTTTCCCCCTAGCACGCCATACAAACCTACATCCATTTCATAAAGTACCAGTCGCCTGTTTCGGGTCTTTTTTGTACTAAAACTCTTAATAGTATCCGTCACTGCTTATAGATAGTTATACATTCACACCTGAGTCGAGTAAAGTAATGTGTGGTAAGTGCCTTACACAAGGACTTAACTTCGGGATCAGAATTTTCCAGGATCACTGTCACCCACTCGACCACTTACAACGCTTAACATCGCTTGATTTATGACAAGAAGAGACACCTTACCGCTGAGCCACAGAACAACTAATAATCACAACATTAAGGATCGCATGCTTTTAATCTTTCTTTTAAAAGTACTTCTTCAGAGCTATTGGGCCCGATGAAGCCGGAGTTCAGTCCGGTTTCCATATCGGAAAACTTACGAAAGCAATTGCCCATTCGTCTATCGCAAGGAACTTTCCGCCAGATCTAACAGACTTTGCTTCCCAATCACTACTAGGAAGACAAGGGGTCAGAATATATGTATCTACTTCACCCGGAATCGAGCTCGGTTCCCTTGCATGTTAAGCGAGTGCACTACCTACTGAGCTATTGGGACCCCAAACTTTTAATAGGATGCTAGTAAATCGAAAAGTGCTTTCCGTTGATCTAAAATAGCGTCCACCCAGCTACATACCTACTTCCACTTTAATGGACTGAGCAATAAAAAAAAGGAAAAAAAAATTGACTGAACTCAGAAACGACGCCGATCCCTATTGTGCGTTCCAAGTTAGGTAATCCCATACAATTTTTAAAAAGACTAAGGATAAAACTACCCCTTCTTCCCATTCCCAAAAAAAGGAAACAAAAACAAACAAAAAAAAAACAAAAAAAATAAAAAAACAAATAAAAAAAAACAAACACAACAAAATAAAGAGAGAAAAAAAGAAACCAAAACAAAGTAACTAAATGTAAATAAATAAATAGTCTCGGGTTTGGTGTTTGGATGTCAGAAAAGCACCCCCCCCCCCCCCCAAAAAAAAAAAAAAAAACAAAAAAAAACAAAAACAAAATAAAACAAAAAAAAAACCCCAAAACTCAACAAAACAACAACAGCCACAACAACAACAACACACACACACACACACACACACACAAACACACACACACACACACACACATACATACACAAAGAAAAACTAAACAGGAAGTAACAATGTTAAATATTCATATTCCTGCCCAAATTTAAAGCAACCTAACTAAGCCGAGAGCAGGAAAGGCAACAACCGTAATATCACCTGTTTAAATAAAATTAATAGCAGTAGTAAATAGGCTATAAGATAAAGATTTGAACATGTGTGATGAAAGGTAACCGACAAAGCAAGAAAGCGCGCGCCTCGATGACGACCAGTGACAAATGTGAGGTGGGGCGGTCATGTAGGTTACACCCGACAACTTTTGGCGCGACATAAATATGAAATATGTCAAGGTGAATATCGCTGTATTCCTTCTCTGATTAGGGGGGGGGGGGGGGGGGGGGGGGGGGTGTTGACGTGCCACCCCTTCACCAAATCAACAATGATGCAGTTTTGATGGCGTGTGTGTGTGTGTGGTGTGTGTGTGTGTGTGGTGTGTGTGTGCGTGTGATGCGACGAACGATCATTAAAAAAATTAATTAAAATAAATAAAATCAAGGCTTCCAAACAGCCAGATTTTTTCTTGGCCAAATAGTCAAATAGAACCTCACATTATCAAACACCACAATCATCCTGACTCCCTTGAAAAACTCATTGATTTTAATTACTAAAACAATCGACTACAGTTGGATAAAACTTATCTTTTCATTTTTTTAAAAATAAAAGATTTTTTAAAAAAATGAATAATAATAGAAAAACATTTCTTAGTAACCAATTTTGAACTTGGCCATCTGGCAGCCCCCATCATAACCAGCTGCAGTCAAGCCAGCCACAGACATAAGAGAGGGAGGGGACTGTGAAGTTTCCTGTGGCAACCGAGATGCTCGTGTTTTTTTTTTTCAAACGAATCACTGCTCGATGACGTCACTGACTCGAAACCCGCCCGAAACCGACTCGATTTTAGAGGACTCGATCGAAAACCCGCTCGATTTGATCGTTTCAAACTCGACCCAGCACTACAGAATGCAGTTAGGAGCGAGGACAGGAAATAGGAGGTCGTATGTCCCCCTGACACCTGGCAATGGCGTGTTAAACCATAGCCATCGTTATGTTATTCTCTAGTTTGGGGGTGAAATGTGAAATCGAAACTGAAATTGAAATGCAAGTGAATTCTTGGAAGAAAGGGATGGCCCCCATCGCCCCCATCAGTGACCAAACTGCACGATTGACCTATTTTGGAATTTGTGCTTCCTTCTCTCTCTCTCTCTCTCTCTCTCTCTCTCTCTCTCTCTCTCTCTCTCTCTCTCTCTCTCTCTCTCTCTCTCTCTCTCTCTCTCTCTCTCTCCACCCCCCCACCCCCACTCTCACTGTTCATTGAGTGACGTCAACTTCGAACTATCCATAAGAATATTTCATGATTATATAAATCTTATGTAAACGAATCTCATAGTACATGATAAAAAATCATTATTGTCATGTCGTATTTTATGTTGATTCATAAAATGTGAATTATTTGGGTTGTAACGAGGACTTCTTCTTGTTTTTTTATATATTTTTATTAAATTTATTTATTTATTTATTTATAATAAATATTATTATTATTATTATTATTATTATTATTATTATTATTATTATTATTATTATTATTATTTATTATTATTATTATATTATTATTATTATTATTATTATTATTATTATTATTATTATCATTATTATTATTATTATTATTATTATCATTATTATTATTATTATTATTATTATTATTATTATTATTATTATTATTATTATTATTATCATCATTATTATTATTATTATTATTATTATATTATTATTTATTATTATTATTATTATTATTATTATTATTATTATTATATTATTATTATTATTATTATTTGAAAGTTAATTATTATTTTATAATTCGACCTATTATACAACTTATCTATTAATTAAATCTTTAGATAAATTTACATTATTATTATTATCACCATTATAATTATCATCATCATCATTATACTATTATTAATTATTATTATTATTATTATTATTATTATTATTATTATTATTATTATTGTTATTATTATTATTATTATTATTATTATTATTATTATTATTATTATATTATTATTATTATATTATTATTATTATTATCATCATCATCATCATTGTTTGCCTTGCTTTATTCTTGATTTTATTTACTTGATTTGTTGATGGAAATATTCGAGTATGAGTTATATTGGCAATTGCCTAAATATAAACTTTTGAACTTTTTGAATTTTTGTATTAACCAGACTATAGATAGTTCGAAGTTGACGTCACTCAGCTCTTTTTTATTGGTTTTTGCCATCCGCGTTTATGGGTAATTCTCACTAAACTATATTAATCAGACTATAAACGATCATGATTACACACAGTTTTGTGTGTTGGTCCGTTATACTTCCAGATGCGACGTTGTGAACTTCTTCGCTGAAGTGCACACAATCTATAAACGTTTCAGGTTGCACACTGTTTTGTGTGTTGGTACGTTATATCCGACTTGCGGTTATGAGTTTTTTTTTTCTAACTCAATACAAAATTTCGATTTGGTAACACGTGTTGATGTGTTGATCGTGTTAGAGTGAAATTAAAACTGATATTACGTTGTGGATTCTTTGAAACAAGGGGTACCGTCCTATTTATTTCCAACCAAGACAAAATAACTATAATTTGTACCGATGCTTCAATTTATTAGACGAAGACAGATACTGGGGACGTTATTATGTGTGAATGGCGTAGTTAATAGCAGAGGGAATTAAGGGCAAAAATAGCTCAATTATTGTGCAAACGAATGATGAAAGCATGAAACTTTCAGGGATTGTAAAGCACGTGAAGGGCTACAAAATGTGATAGAGAAGCACTTCCAGCGATGTCTGTGAGCCAAGAAATTAAGTAAATAAAAGTTGATATTTTAAAATCGGCAACAATATTTATTATGGCGTCCGATGTGTGAATGCCGAATGCGACATGCGACATAATACCGAGTTATAGTTGCTCACCGAACGGACACCGAACGAACGACTGAACGGACACGTGATCAGTTTTTTCTCGCGTCCTCTCGTCTAATCTCGTCACTCCGGAATAGAAAGAGCAGGCGGAGCTTATATGATATAACGCAATGAAAGTTCTGTCCGATGACGGGTGGGGAGATACACAGACTGGGGGATATCACCTCTCCAAAACTTACCTTATTATATGAGATCTTGAGATTCTTATCCAATCATCGATTGCTCGTTTGACAGTTCTCTTGTAAACAGTTAGGAGATCATCTCTTTATTTATGGGCAGGCGGCTTTGCGTAAAAGCGGTTAGTGTTGTATACATCAGAGAGTACCGCTGACCGATGGGTAAATAGTGGTTGTGTAACCCAAAAGCCCTGCCGTCTCGACTGCAAGGTCTTGTATGTAATAGTTGCGTCACCGTCTCAACGCTCAGGAATTAATTAGTGAGGAGGACTCTCAGTATATATAATAATAATAATATATCTTTATTGTCCATAAATATGGCAATTTGTCATAGAAATAGAAGTATTCAGATTTTATGGGGTTCCTTCTTGATATTTCGTACTGTTTACAAAATAATAACTATCAATTTGCATTGCCCTTAATTAACCCATGTGTGATTTAAGCAATTATAATCAAGGTTAGCTATCATCAGAGTAATATTTATTTAAACTAGAATCATGAAAAATATAATTTCTCAATAAAAATAGTTGTAGAGAGGCACGGCACTTTTAAAAAGTGTTTTAAACGTTTCATCATTCGTACAGATTCAATGAGGGCCAGTTTTTAGGCCCCCAATAGAATCGAGTCTCTTCCGGGTTATGTGACCTATTGCAGTACACGCTGCCTCGAGCACATGGAAAGGTAATAAAGATCATCCTGATTGAAGCTTACAAATCAATACTTATCTTTATTTTTTCCTTCGAGCTTCAAGCAGCAACATTTTCATTTCGACCCAAGGCAGAACTCGGCCTTAACTCACTCAATCCTAGAGAGTTTTGCTACTTTTAAAAATTGGGAAAAAATGTATTTAAAATGAGCATGTATATAGATAGTTGTAATCAACTACCATTAACGTGTAAAATTAGGAATCATTAGCTTTGATAATACGCCTAAAATTTGTATCAGAAAAATGTAATAAATAAGCATGGGGTAAAAGTTACCCCGGGTATTATACGACGGGTATAGTCGGTGTTAGGGTTGAGTGAGTTAAAACTCGTACAGGTATAGATAGAAAGTTGCGCTTGGCTAAGGAACTGACAACATTGCCATCCGGAAGTATAACGGACCAACACACAGAACTATGTGTAACCTTAAACGTTTACAATAGTCTGGTTAAAACAATTTGGTGGGAATCACTCATTAACGCGGGTGGCAAAAAGCAATAACAAAGACCTGTGTAATACAATAATCAATGATGCATAGGGAAAGATCACGTGCACAGTAATTAAAACAGCGAATGACGCTCGGTTAGAGAGTGGGAAAGTGGGTGGCCACTCTTAGACTCCTTAGGATCAAGGGATTAGGTTACTAAAAGTAATCAAATATTCTCTTTAAAACATAACCACCTTCATTTTCCACTTTCATCTGTCCCCATAATTTAACAATAGCCCAAGAATAACAACCGACTACAAACAAATAAATAAGCCTGCAAGACGATTGGTCTTTGTACTCAGCAACCAGCCAATAGAAACTCATTTTTGATGACTCACCGACATACTCAAGGAAGTACTCCTCCAACTTGCAAACTTAGGGATATTAATAGATTTTTATTAAACCCCAAAAAAGTGTCGGCCAATTCTTTTTTCTTTTGAATTTTGATTAAATATCTGAATAGTGCTGCCTTGAGCATAATGAGCATTTTGAGAAATTACGTCACAAAGGTCACGAAAAGGCAATCTTAAAATCTCCTCAACAATCCTTTTATATTATACAGAATGAATAATTTAGTCAAATAAAATTCAAAAGTACTTCTATTTTTAAAATTGACCGAATAGTTGACAAATTATCCAAACGGTCAAGGTCACTGCTAAGGTCGTCTCGTATAATGACCCAAATGTTGCCGTGTTTGGCTTCAAATTAAAAGTCTTGACTGGACAAATACATAATTTTGGTATTTATGCTATTTGTTGATATTGTAGTTATCTACAGCGGTAATAGTATAATTAGGATAGTGAAAATTGACAATGATGTGAGAAAGGTGTCGGATCACACAAAAACACGGACAGAACTTCTATAATGAGAGATCGTGCCTTGTATTGAGTCTTTAGTTTTTCTTTCCTTTGCTTTTTAACATTGTTAATTACTGAAGGCCAAAAAGGTAAATGACAATGTATTTCTTGTAAACTAAATTACTAGTCATCAATGTCTTTGTCGCTTGACTCATCGCTTGACACGGAATCAGCTTGATAAAGGCGATTACGGCAGTTTTCATGATCGTGGCATTTACAAACTATTGTACATGGAAGCTGTGCGGCAACACAGCCACATTTTGATGATCCACAGGGTTTTTCAGGAGAAAATCCGCATTGAATAGTCTCTATCAACTCGGGTGGTGCACTTGATGTGTTGCTTGGCACTGTGATTGGAGCGAATTAAGCTAGGGCGAGGTGACTTGCTAAAGGCCACACAGCACATTGATCGAACCTGTTACCTTTCGGGTACGAAGCAAAGACCGTACCACCGAGCCATGCAGACCCTCTATTTTCCTCTTGAAAGGACGCTAGTCTGTCAAAGATTACTTTCATCAGCGAACTGATACTCATTTGCACCTGGGTAAAGTGAGGCAGTTGATTCCAAGAAAATTTTTTAGGATAAGATCGGAGATCACCATGGTCTATGGATTTGACCCTTGAGCAATATTTGGGTCATTAAAGGATGCACCCATTATTATTTCCTCTTTCCATTTGTCTTTTTTTTTCTACGCCATTTCATCCATTTTGATAATGCATTTGCGCAAGCGATACGCGAGGTGTCTCCTGGGACAGTCCCGTCCTAGTGCGGTACCCCTTTTGAATAGAAGTTTTCTTCAGTGGGACAGGACAAATTCGTCCTGGGACAGTCCTGTCCTAGTGCGGTAGTAGCCTAAGAACGCTATGCTTTAGTGCATTTTTTGCCTTTTATTTCATATTTTAGCATTTTATACACGTTTTAGGCATTCTTATATAACAGCAACAACAAAAATAATGATAATATTAACAGGAGAGAGAATGGAAACCCTCCAAGCACACAGACTTGTTTTGAAACTGAAACTGATACAAGACCTACAACTGGGAGCGGAGAAACTTCCGAGTTCCAAGAAACTTCGCTTGCAGACGAAACCACTCAAATAATGGAATTGATTGATTAAAGTGAGTAAATATATAATAACTTTCTCTCTCTCTCTCTCTCTCTCCCCCCCCCCCCCCCCTCTCTCTCTCTCTCTCTCTCTCTCTCTCTCTCTCTCTCTCTCTCTCTCTCTTGCTGCATTTTGTCAAAAACACCATTATATAAAAGACTAAAAATTTGGCCTTTTGTTTGTCCTTTTTGCAATTGAAATCTGGCCTTTGCATAGTCCGACAACTCTGCTATTCAACTTTAATTTTTCTTTTTTTTAATGCGGGGGGGGGGGGGGGGGGGGGGGGGGGGGGGACGTTCATGGTTTGGATTGTATGCATATACTTGTGTAACAAATAGTGTTGACAGTGTTGCCAGGTTGGCGGATTTTATCACGGCATACCGGGGGGAAATGTCTTGGCGGATGGCGGATTTTTTGGCGGATTTTTGATGATTTGTATACCCTTTAAAAAAAGTAAAATTATAGCAATCAAGTCTAATTATTTCTTCTTTTCCCCCCTAAAGTGACTTTTAGGAGCACCTATTGTGAGTGGACTGTTTGCCTAGATCTATATTACACAACCTATTTCCGATTAACCGAAGTTGAAAATAATATCCGACAGTCTAATTCCCGCTCAAACAAAATGAAACTTGAATCGTCATGCCTTTAAAAAGGGAACAGTTATAAATATGTATGTAGCGTTTAGTAACATAAGTTTTACTCTAAGACAATACAATATTGTTGGTTTTAAGTGATTTAAATCAAATGCGGACTTTGGCGGATTTTGGGCAAATTTCGCAAGTGAAGTAGGATAAAGTTGGCGGATTTCTGGTATAAAGTTGGCGGGATTTTTTCAAAGGCACCTGGCAACACTGATTGTTGACACACAGCATTACGGCGTGCCCTCTGCAGCAAACAAACAAACAATCAAACAAGGGGAAAAATTGGCTCGTAGCAAGCCTTGGTTTTAAATATGTTTTTTACAAGCGAGTGACAAGCTTTGAGAATCCGATGACAACACATTATTATTATTATTATTATTATTATTATTATTATTATTATTATTATTATTATTATTATTATTATTATTATTATTATTATTATTATTATTATTATTATTATTATTTTTATATTATTATTATTTTAGTAATGTATAGTAGTAGTAGTAGTAATAGTAGTAGTAGTAGTAGTAGTAGTAGTAGTAGTAGTAGTAGTAGTAGTAGTAGTAGTAGTAGTAGTAGTAGTAGTAGTAGTAGTAGCAATAACAACAGAAAGTAATAATTATAACACCAACACAAGAATGACAAAGAAATAAGTTGAGAAGTTGAACCATATATTTTAAAGTAGTTTATTGTGCTTGCAATGGCCGATCTCCATTATTTATGCCTTATCAAAATAACAAATACGTTCCTAATTTTTTTAAAAGTCATTCATCAGCACACCTTATTCATATATTCTAATTCATCACATTACTTGAAAAAATAAAATCATCAAAATAATTTTGCTGTAAATCAAAGTGGATTAGGCTATTGGCAATTTTATTATAAAAAGAATTAAACTTTTGACATACGAAAGAAAAAAAAAAACAAAAACAAAACCCAACAAAACAACAACAACCACAACAAAAAGACACAAATGAAAGAAACTCAAAACAAAACAGAACAAAACAAACAAACAAAGAAAAAACAAAACATAAAAGAAAAAAACAAACAAATAAACAAAAAAAAAAAAACAAACAACCCAAAACAACATAAAGAAACAAAGATAAAAAAAGCTGGAACCAATGACAGAAAAATAAAAAATAAAAAAACAAAAACAAATGAAACACTAACAACAAACAAAAAGGAAACGAAATAACAAAGAACAACAACGGCAAAAATAATTTAAAAAGAAAACACAACAACATAAAAATGCAACAACAAAAAAACAAAAACAACAAAAAACAAAAAAAAAAACAAAAACAAAACAAAACAAAAAAACAAAAAAACAAAAAACAAAATAAAAACAAAACAAAATCAACAACAGAGAAAACATAAATATTAAAAAACAAACAAAAATAAACAAAAAAAAAACCCCCCAAAACAAAACAAAATAAAATAATAGGCACAACAATCAACAATGTCCTTCCCCTAAAAAAACAAAACAAAACAAAACCAAAATAAACAAACAAAGGAAAATAAAAATAAAAACGAAAAATAAAGAAAGAAAGAAACAAACAAACAAAATAAAACCCAAAACAAAAACAAATACAACAACAAACAACCATGGCATCGATTTTATTGATAAATTTGAAAACTCCAGTTTGTAGATTTAAGCAGTAATTCTATGAGATTCTATATAGTGAAATTAAAGATAAAATTCGACTCCTGTTTATTTTTGTTTTATAAAAGATTTGAGTTATTTATGGTGATGATGAGAGTGGCACTAATGCTACTGCTGCTGATAGTGATGATAATGATGATGATGATGGTGGCGATGATGATGATGGCGATGATGATGATGATGATGATGATGATGATGATGATGATGATGATGATGATGGTGGCGATGAAAATTGATGATGATGATGGTGGTGGTGGCGATAAAAATGATGATGATGATGATGATGATGGTGATGATGATGATGATGATAATGATGATGATGATGATGATGATGATGATGATGATGATGATGATGATGAAATGATGACAATAAATTACTATTATTATCAAAACATACATTTTCTGACTTAAACAGACTATAAACGTTTAAGTTTACACATAGTTTTTTGTATTGGACCGTTATACATCCGGATGGCAATGTTGTGAGCTTCTTAGCCAAGCGCACACTATGAATTGTGTGATTTCGTGGGGTTTTGTTCACTCGAAGAAACCATCTTGTCCCAAAACTAGTGTTAAATCACTCAATCCTAATACCGACTTTGCCCGGGGTTACTTTTACCCCATGCCTATTTATTACATGTTTGAGAGACAAATTCTAGGCGTAGTATCAAACCTGTTTTTAGTTTGTGCATGTTACTTATAGTTGAATAAAACTATGTACGTGCTCATTTTTAATGCATTTTTTTCCAATTTTGAAAAGTAGCAAAAATCTCTAGGATTGAGTGAGTTAGCATGTCTGTTGTCCATTACCCACTGTGCTGGACAGTTAAAGGGACAGAATCTGTGATAAACGCTTTCATCTAATACACAACCCAATGAAATGTTCATCTGCATAATCTCGAAAGAAATTAATCAAAAAGTGAATATAACGTATTATCACAGTCACCGTACTCAGGTGTAAAATGAGTACCTGGCCGTTAACAGCGTTTTATTTGTCGGAAATATTTTTTGTAATATCGCCTAACACGTTCTACATGTCACATATGTTGCTGTTGGTCAGGGACCCTTTGTAAAGCGGCTTGAGCACGTTTAGTGGATATTGCGCTCTATAAAAGCTCACGTTAAAAAGAAAAGTAAACTAAAAATAAAACAAACAAACAAACAAACCAACATACACCTTGGTGGTGACAATGATAATGATGATGATGATGATAATGATGATGAAAATGCTAATGGTGGTGATGATGACGATGATTTATGATGATAAGAATGTTTGTGTAGTCTAATCGTGGTATACGGCAAAGACGGAGCCTACAGCATAGTAATTGGGACCTTCGTAGGCTATGGAGGCGTAATTGTCGTGGTTGTCATTCCACAAGGCCCTACTGGACATCTGGAGTCCCTGGTCTTTGTTCTCTACGATGGACACCAAGGCCACAATCTTGTACCTGCTGGTCAGACGGAATTAAAAAAAAAATTAATTAAAAAAAAAAACAAAAAACAACAAAACAACAAACTGATTCAATTGTCTTTAACATGATATAAATATATATATATATATATATATATATATATATATATATATATATATATATATATATATATATATATATATATAATGTTAAAGACAATTGAATCAGTTGAAATTGTAGTATAATTCCACCCCTACATATAAATACCTTCTTATTTGCAGGTCTGATAAACTAAACTTGAGCTTTTCAGCTTTAGTAAAGCGCAATATCCACTAAACGTACTCAAAACGCTTTACAAAGGGTCTCTGACACGTAGCAAGTAGAACGAGACACGACCCCTATTAGGCGATATTACAACTTTTTTCTGACAGAGACAACGCTGTTAACGACCAGATACTCATTTTACAACTGAGTACAGTGAGAGAATGTGAGTAAAGAGCCTTTTCCAAGGACTCAACTATGCGCCGAACGAGACTCGAACCCAGCACCTTCCGATCCTAAAGCGAGTGTCATACAACAAGACGACCACGTGGCCGCACAAATTGTTATACCCTTCCAAAATTTTCTTTGTTAATTGTTTACAGAAGTAAACCTCTTTAAGACCAATATGCAATGTCAATAAAAGTAAGACAAGGATTTGACTCATGATTTGGCACTGAAATCCTTCTTTGGAGAGCTCCGTGTTTCAACAAAGGCAGCTGTGTAATCCCAGAGAATGTATCGATAATAGATAGGAAGAGAGTGGGAGAGTGTATCTGCCACCAGCGGGATTGTCACCTTGGCGTTTTTAAAGCCAAATGTAAAGCACTTGGATTTTTTTTTTATAATGGCCTTTTGGCACAGAAAATTGGGGTTGGCAATATGACATTCCCCCCCCCCCCTTTAGATCTCTAAAATTCACTTATTTAACAGACAGATCAATACTAATTTCATGATTGTAAGAGAGTAAGCTTATGCAAGAAGTTTACGCAAGAATTTGTAGAAAAACATGGCAATCAAACTTGACCAATATTAGAAAGAACAAATGGGGTAGCTGTAGGAGATTGCAATATATTTTCGGTTGTTGTTCATTAAACATGATTAATATTCAAGCCAAGTGAACGACGCCAGGATTTCAATGAAAATATTATGGTCAATACTAAATGGGTTTAGGACAGTTTTATGTTTCATGTTAAGGACTGGTCGTTGTGTTAAGTAGTAGAAAATTACTTTCGTTGATTAGTCTCAATTGGTATTTGGGAATAAAAGTAACAGATTGTAGTTGATTTTTGTTATTTGGGCGTAAGTACCAAAATAATAATATATCATAAAATGCGGGGTTTAACATTAATATGTAGGGATTTGACGTTTCCGGTTTGAATATGATTTGATCTTTCTTTTAGGGGGTTGATTTTAGACTGGCAAGGAACTGTCGAAACTACAAGGAGGTGTGTTTAAAGGGAATTAAGGGTAGACTTACTGTAGGGGATGAAAAAGAATGTTTCAGATTATAACGGCATTCTGTTGTACTTGACTATTAGCTGCACTTTTCTAGTATGCTGCACGTTATAACATCCAACTAAGAATCTTTTATTTTACGGACTTAATAATATTAGGCAAAATGACTTTACATTTCGATTGATTTTACGGATTTGGAATTTATGAAACTGATTGAATCATGACCATGCTATTTGATTTGGATTTGGAATTTATCACAACAAATAAAACTGTAAGAAATGAAACTTGGAATCTGTATTTTTATTTGAATGTCTTGATGTTGTACATTCAATTATCATCATTGGCCCTTGAACTCTTTCGTCATTATTAACATCTACAACGCAATGCAAAGGAATAACATTTCCATCTATCAAAAAAGCCACTATAGATAGTTCGAAGATGACGTCACTCGGGTCTTTGTTATTGTATTTTGCCATCCGCGTTTATGAGTAATGCTCACTGAACTGTAGTAACCTGACTATAAATGTTCATGGATACACACAGTTTTGTTTGTTGGTCCGTTATACTTCCGGATGGCAATGTTATGAGATTCTTAGCCAAGCGCATACTATCTATACGATCATAAGCCATTACATATGTGTGCAACTACGCCACATTATAATGATATATTCAAAATGTCACCTTAAACTGACAAGATTTATCAAAGGGAAAATAAAGTTAAGATTAGTTTCCGCCTTTCCGTGTATTTTAGCAGAAAAGCAGGCGTATGACTGGATTAGTTATGGACATTTCAGACTATTATGACCCCTGGCATCAAAACGTTATTATGTCTTCGTTAACCAAATTTCAAAAAGACGATTTTAAAATAAAAATGAACAGAAATGTGAAATTTTGGTTTTTATCTTTACAAGAGATTTCATTCGTTCTCCTGATTTAAACATAAACTATCATATTTTTGACTATAAAGTCAATGTTTATTATCTAAATCAGTCTAAGATAAGACGTTTTATACTCTACCGCATTTTTTTTTCAGACTTGTTTGGCATTTTATTCAAAATAAATCTGGCAACATTTGCCAGCGGCCATTAATAACGGCACGATCTTAAAGGCACTTGACATTAACCCAGCAGGAACTCCAACACTTGCTAATGGACATGCTTACCTCCCCTTTGTCAAAACATGGCCCAAAACACATTAACAAGACACAAGACACTATTAGTGCTGCTTGCAACACGTTTGTGTCATAATCGACATAATAATATTCCCGATTACACCTTTCCTGTACGCAGAGCTACCTACTGTGCGGCTACGTGGTCTCGTGGTATGACGCTCGTTTTCGGATCGGAAGGCCCTGGGTTAGAGCCTCGCGCTCGGCGCATAGTTGAGTCCTTGGAAAAGGCTCTTTACTCACATTCTCTCACCGTACTCAGGTGTAAAATGAGTACCTGGCCGTTAAAAGCGTTGTCTTTGTCCGAAAAAATTGTTATATCGCCTAACAGGCGTCATGTCCCGTCCTACATGTTAAATGTTGCTGTTGACCAGGTACCCCTTGTAAAGCGCTTTGAGCACATTTAGTGGATATTGTGCTATATAAAGCTCAATTTTTTAAAACTTGAAATTTCAGAAATTCGTCGTTTCCAAGAGAGAAAAAGAAAATGTCTCAAGAAATAGCTTTACAAATCAATAGACCCATAGATAACCACGCCTCTCGGACAACCGTCATATGTAAACAATGGCAGTGATTGGTTAACATAGCAATCTACACAGGTTTTACTATCGATGGTATGTGTCTAAGTAAAATACCTACTGTTCTACCAATTGATGAATAAAACAAACACAGAAAACCGTATGTAAACTTAAACGTTTATAATATGAACGAGAAAATCGTGTGATAACTAGTCACCTATTTGGCGGTATAAAAACAATAACAATGATCAGAGAAAGATCGAATTCATTCACTTTATTATTTATACGCAACCATACCAACTATGTTTGCCCGAGCACGTGTGAAGGTGTGTCACACATTCAATGTTTTTATTGGTCAAAAATCTATCGGTTAATTATTTGCTTTCAGTATGATAATATCATACCTACTCCAAAGTCCTTGTTACAGTTCTAAGTAACTAAAGTACTCATTTTCAACATAACAAGATTTATTGAATAAAAAGACGCCTGTGCAGTTCAGTTCGGTAGCTGGAGCCCAAAAATTCGTAATTCTTCGAATTTTTTTCGTAGTGGTAGGCTAGTTTGAGTTGAGTATAACCGTAGCCATCGCTATGTTATAGCCAAATACTGAAATCCAAAAGGACTGGCAGTTTGACGTCATTATTAACTGGTTTTTGCACAGCCTAGTGAGTTGTCGTTAGTAGAGCTCATGGAAACGAGTTATTTTATTGGTTGAACTATTGAATACAACTCACGATTTGTTTTCTTTTGTGGCAAAAGACTGGCATTTTGACTTCATTTTTTGGTCAGTCAGGCCATAACGGTATAGATAGTATGCGCTTGGCTAAGAAGCTCATAACATTGCCATCCGGAAGTATAACGGACCAACACACAAAACTGTGTGTATCCATGAACGTTTTTAGTCTGGTTAATACAGTTTAGTGAGAACAACTCACAAACGCGGATGGCAAAAATAATAACAAAGGCCTGAGTGACGTCATCTGCATACTATCTATAGATAGTATGCGCTTGGCTAAGAAGCTCATAACATTGCCATCCGGAAGTATAACGGACCAACACACAAAACTGTGTGTATCCATGAACGTTTTTAGTCGGGTTAATACAGTTCAGTGAGCATTACTCATAAACTCGGATGGCAAAAAACAATAACAAAGACCTAAGTGACGTCATCTTCGAACTATCTATAAAACCCATTGCATAACCAGTTAACTGCCGCACTCCGGAAAGACACTGCAGTCGAGGACCCCGCCCCCCCCCCCCCCCCCCCCCACCCTCCCCTTGTCCACCCAGCAGCAGATTAGGCGTAAAGTACTTTGCGATAGACTAGCGTCCTATCCAAAGGGTAACAAGCAACTGCTATTGTCCGTTTCACGGTATAGAAACCAGGATATAAACCCCCACTCCATGGTCCCCATGGCTTTTTTTATTATTATTATTATTATTATCTTCATCATCATCATCATCATCATCATCATCATCATCGTCGTCGTCATCATTATCATCATCATCATCATCATCATCATCATCATCATCATCATCATCATCATCATCATCATCATCATCATCATTATTATTATTATCATTATTATTATTATTATCATCGTCATCATGATCAGCATCATTACCATCATCATCATCATTATCACCATCATTGTTATTATTATTATTATTATTATTATTATTATTATTATTATTATTACTATTATTATTATAATTGTTATTGTTATTATTATTATTATTATTATTATTATTATTATTATTATTATTATTATTTATTATTATTATTATTATTATTACTATTATTATCATAATTGTTATTGTTATTACTATTATTATTATATCATCATCATCATCATCATACATCATCATCTTATATTTATTATTATTATTATTATTATTATTATATTATTATTATTATTATTATTATTATTATTATTATTATATTATATCTTCATCATCATCATCATCATCATCATCATCGTCGTCGTCATCATTATCATCATCATCATCATCATCATCATCATCATCATCATCTAATTATTATTATTATTATTACTATTATACTATTATATTATTATTATTATTATTATTATTATTATAATTATTATTATATTATTATTATTATATTATTATTATTATTATTATTATTATTATTATTATTATATTATTATTATTATTATTATTATTATTATTATATTATTATTATTATTATTATTATTATTATTATTATCATTATTATCATCTTCATCATCATCATCATCATCGTCGTCGTAATCATTATCATTATATCATCATCATCATCATCATCATCATCATCATCATCATCATCATCATCATTATTATTATTATTATTATTATTATTATTATTATTATTATTATTATTACTACTATTATACTAATTATTATTATCATCATCATCATTCATCATCATCATCATCATCATCATCATCATCATATTATTATTATTATTATTATTATTATTATTATTATTATTATTATTATTATTATTATTATTATTATTATTATTATTTATCATCATCATCATTAAAATTTTCATTATAATTATCTTTTTTCTCTCTTCTTAAAATGATTTTCTAACAAATGATATATAGATAACAGATATTCGCAAGAGCATGCAATGCCCAATTCAACAAGTTTACCTTTCAAGCCCTTGCATTTTCACTCTGTCACGGATGAGCTCACTCAAAGTCTTTATGAGGCGTGGAAACACTTTAGGGTCATAGGTCTTGCCTTGAAGGTAGTGCTGGAAGACGCTCTCAATCACCTGAAGCCAGAAAAGGACGAGAAGAAATAAATCTACCCGTGTAGGTACATACATATATTAAATATACAGGGAGTGAATAATCTGTATTGAAAACATGTCAGACTAAATTAATATATCTAGTCGTTTTTTATTTCATGGAAGAATAAACAACTAACTTTTAGCAGTCCATTGAGTGGACGTTCAGAGTTAAGCCTAGACTACCGTGTTATCTATGGAGTTAAGGGACGATGGGAATTGCTTGCCACTTGTCACCTTTTTGATAGGACGCCACATCCGATCGCCAGATCTAACAGACTCAGCTACCCATTCACTGATGGGTGGTCAGAAAAAATCTCGACTGCACACTGGGATTGATCTTGGTCCCTTTGCGTGTGAAGCGAGTGCTCTACCAACTGAGCTATCGGGACCCTCATTCTATTTACATTCTCCTCAATTCAACATACAAATGCAACCCAAGACCGACTTCTTTCGCTATCAATTAAATTTTCAGCCACCTAGTCATCCCGACATAATACCGTGTTGAGGCGATGCGCCACAAATGTGACCCAATGCGTCAATCAAGTATTCCAGCCCGAATGAACGAGATGCTTCAAGAGTCAAAGTTACCAGAATGACAAAGTTTACGGTCTTTAAGAAACTAGGGAGCAGGCACCGGTGTAAGATAAAGATCTTAACAAGTGTGTATGAAAGGTGCCAGACAAAGCGAGAAAGAAAAATTCAAGGAAAAAAAAAAATCAAAAAAATCAGTCGACCTCGACTGGAGATCGAAATCCGACATTCTTGATTACATTGTAATGGTTTAGTAGCATAGCACGTCTGACTGGTCATCAGAAGGTCTGAGGTTCGATCTCCAGTGTTGTCCATGTCGGAAAAAGGTAATATCGCCTAACAGGCGTCATGTCTCGTTCTACATGTGACGTGTTGCTGTTGGTCAGAGACCCCGGTAAAGCGCTTTGAGCACGTTTAGTTGATATTGCGCTATATAAAAGCTCAAGTTTAAGCGTTAGGTTCATCCCCACAGTATACTGTTCTATATAAAGCGATGAGAACATTTATATAGCGCGTTTCCACGGATTAACCATGCCCAATGCGCTTCACGATATTTCATTTATTTTCCCCCAGCAGGCTATATGGAACCATAATATGCCACTGGCTGTATCGTGGAACTTATTCACACCTGATTCAAGTGAGGTAAAGTGTCTAAACTGCCTTTCCTACGGGCAAAACATCATGACCAGAAATGTACACGATCATTATCACCGATCTGATCTGGCTACTGATCACGTTCTGTATTGCTTGACTTTATGACAAGACGAGACGACTCACCGCTGAGCCACTGATAAGTAATGATATATAGGGAAAAATAAAAGTGCTAAAAACGCACTGTTATAATAAATTGCGGGAGTGGTTCTATAGCAGGTGTCATTTATATGGGTCTTAGCTACATGTATGCCAATTTTCATGCTTTCAATCCCAATGTGCACGGTTTTAGCCCATTTTCCCCTAATACAATGAATATGAAGAAAATATATATATTTACGCAGTTATTTCCCTTGTTTAATATAGCTGTAGTAGGGAAAATTTAAGGCCTTAAACCGAAACTTTACGATTGAATGCCAGAGTGGTTTTTATGCAGATGGGTTTTTAATGGGTCTTGGTAACCTGTATGCAAATTTTCATGCTTTCAACTCCTAATTTGAACGGTTTTAGCCTAATTCCCCCTACTTTACTATGACCACACAAAATCGAGACAATCGCCACACATTATATTATTATGGCTTTACGGGGCCTATCGGTTTAGGTAACTCCATTATTGATAAAGAAAATGTTAAACGTTGATAATAAGTAAATAAAATAAAATAAAATTCCCTTTATTCATTCCCCGGGGGAAATTTGTTTCTATGGCCGATTTCAAGGGAAGACTGGATTAACCCAGGCGTCATCCACAGTGCAACGCCGCAATTTGAGCTAGGGCGAGGCCATGCAGCGCAGCGTCTGGTGATCGAACCCTGTACCTTTCGGGTGCGAAGCAAAGAATGTACCGCTTAGCCCCGCTGTCCCCTATTTTTTGTTAAAAATCACGGATGTCGCTATACTCAAAACATAATCAATAATTTCACCCACCAAGGGAGGTAATAAAAGCAATGTTACAATACCGTCAATTATCGTTTTACCGATATTAAACCTAGACAGGTGTTAACATGTTAAGGGGTTGCACCAACGTGTACATATATGCAGGTCTGACATCTGAACCCACTTATGGGCCTAGTTTAACATAGTTGTAATGGACAATATTTTGCGTCATTTTTGTTTTTAGATGTCCATTACAACAATGAGCCCATAAGTAATTGGATTATCAGACCTACAAATAAGTATATAAGCGATATTTGAAGGACGAATTGGATGGGTTTTTTTTCTTGTAAATTTCATTCTTGCTTTGCCTGGCTCCGCTTCATTCACACTTGTTCATATCTTTACCCAAAGACGCAACTTTGGGATCGAGATTTTCCACGATCAGTGCCATTCATTAACCACGCTTAACATTGCTTGACTTTGGAGACCAGGAGAAACATCGTACTGTTGAGCTACACTCGAACAATTGGAGACAGCAGTTACATAAGACCTGCGGAGAGAGAGAGAGAGAGAGAGAGAGAGAGAGAGAGAGAGAGAGAGAGAGAGAGAGAGAGAGAGAGAGAGAGAGAGAGAGAGAGAGAGAGAGAGAGAGGAGAGAGAGAGGGAGAGAGAGAGAGAGAGAGAGAGAAGAGAGAGAGAGGAGAGGAGAGAGAGAGAGAGGAGAGAGAGAGAGGAGAGAGAGAGAGAGAGAGAAGAGTGAGAGAGAGAGAGAGAGAGAGAGAGAGAGAGAGAGAGAGAGAGAGAGAGAGAGAGTCCCCTACGAAATAATTATGGACAGTCTTTAGCCGTCCGCTGCTGACAGTAGAATCCCGGTCACCTAATCCCGTCCAAGGGCCCTGGTGCACTAAATATGTTTACACCTCAACACTTTTATCGACCAAGCTGATTCCTCGTGAAAATAAAACTGGCTGGGGTCATAAAAAAATGTAAATCCTTCTATTTTTGACCACCTCTGAGGAGGATCTAGGATTTTAGGGGTGTCCTAGACAAAGGGAGGTACGGTAATTTGATCTCCTCTATTATAGTACATATTCTCAATCAAAAGAAAAAAAGAAAAAGTATGTGTGTGTGTGTTGTGTGTGTGTGTGTGTGTGTGTGTGAGAGAGAGAGAGAGAGAGAAAGAGAGAGAGAGAGAGCGGATAGATAGATATGATAGATAGAAAAGTATTTAGAAATAGAAAGATTTAGGGATAAACAGATATGTATATAGATATAAATAGATAGATAGAAAGATAGAGAGAAAAGAAGAAAGAAGGAGAGAGAGAGAGAGAGAGAGAGAGAGAGAGCGAGAGAGAGAGAGAGAGAGAGAGAGAGAGAGAGAGAGAGAGAGAGACGCTAACTGTGAAGGTCCTGTATTCGTTTATTTGTTTTAAGGTTTTTAAGCTCCAGCAAAAAAGCAAGAAGATGAGGATAATAATTTCTAAAATGTCTATATTATGATTAAAAGCACTTGAGAAAAGGCAAGGCGGAAGAGACTGGTTCAAATAAGGAACATAAGTAGATTCCAAGAGCACACTACGAGTGTTCTTAGTCTAAATCACCTTAAAGTTTGTTTTGTTTGTTGTTTTTAAGGGTTTTACGACGCTTGCAACACATGGAGGTCATATCAGTGCCAGTAAAACGGAAGAAAATGGGATAACAAAAAGTTATAGAATTACAATTAAAGTACCCAAGACAAAGGGGAATTAGTTCAAATAGGGAATCGATTTTGTAGATTCCAAGAGCACACTATCAGTTTACTTAGTTTGAGATGACCTAAAAGTCTCGCCCAGACACCAGCACAAGATCCCACAAAGAAGAATACACTCAAATGTTTACAAATCACACGTAAAAGATTAAAAAAAAAATAATAGTACATAACAGAGAGATGATTTACATGGGGAAAAAATCATCTCCCAAAACTATAACTATAACTATGCATTCGACTGTTTCCCTCCCAGCTAAGAACTCCGGTCAGGATCAGGACAAGACTTAAGTAATCTAATTCCAAGACAAAGACAGAAAGCAATTGGATCGTTGTGCCATTTTATGCTCGTGTAATTATACAAGGTGCCGTGATTTATAGTGATTTTGTCCAGTTGACCTCAGACTACTTTGTATATTTTTTTTTTTGGGCCAACAAGAAAGGTGATCCCTTCATTCTCCAAAAATATTTCGATTTAAATAATAATAATAATAATAAGCATATTTATATAGCGCCTTTCGTCGAAACCTCAACGCGCTTAAAAAATACAATTCGACCAAAGTATCAAAAGAATTAAGAGCATAAAAGACCATCAATACATCATCAATAGAAATATCACATACAATACATTTAAAATTCAGTTAAGTAAATATTTCCTGAAAAGATATGTTTTCAGGGCTTCTTTGAAAATGTCTATTGAGCTCGAGAATCTCACAGATTGAGGGAGATCATTCGAAATCGTGGGTCCGAATTTCATAAGAGACCTATCACCAAAATACTTAAGTTTAGTTTTAGGAGATGCTAATGGTCCAGCCGTTGTTTAGTCGGTCGATCACAGGTCAGTTACAAACACAGAAACATTCTATCTAGTACAACATGAGATGCCATGAATGTTCCTTCGGGATCAATAGAAAAATAAAAGTAGTCATTGATAGCCATAAGGCCCACGCAAGGAGCCGGGTTTAACTAGATTCCTATAGCGATACACGGAAAAGATCACCGATTGTTTGCCGCCTTTTGGATAGAACGCTTATTCGTGGAAAAGTGCAGTTGCTTGATACTTTTTTGGATATGACGCTAGTCTGTCACAAATGACTTGACAGACCTAGCTAACCAACCACCAGTTTTTGTCTTTTTTTTTTTTTTTTTTTTTTTTTTTTTTGGGGGGGGGGGGGGGGGGGGGGGAGTAAAGGGAGTCATAAAATATCGACTGCACACAGTAGGATCGATACTGGCCCCCGAGTACTTGACCAGTTGAAGTATCGGGGCACACGTATAGCCAAATGATCCGTAACTAATCGTCTAAGACATATCCAGGTACTTTAGACCTTGACGACTATTAGGAGATCTTGCGGTAAAACATAGGCCAAGTCACATGTCCGGCTTTGTGCTATTAATACTATTATTATTATTATTATTATTATTATTATTATTATTATTATTATTATTATTGTTATTATATTATTATTATTATTATTATTATTATTATTATTATTATTATTTATTATTATTATTATTATTATTATTATTATTATTATTATTATTATTATTATTATTATTATTATTATTATCATTATTATTATTATTACTATTATTATTATTATTATTTATATCATCATCATCATCATCATCATCATCATCATCATCATCATCATCATTATTATTATTATTATTATTATTATTATTATTATTATTATTATTATTTTATTATTATTATTATTATTATTATTATTATTGTAAGTACTGGTGTTATTACAGTTGTTGTAATTTTGTGGTTATTAATGGTATCATTTTATTTTTTGGTTCCTTTTACCTTTTTCTCTCTCACTTTCATGTAGTCTATGTTGTCATCAAATTGTATGAATTATCGGCGAAAGCCTAAGATTAAATAAACTTTGAAACTTTTGTGATCTTGTGGTATGACATTTACTCTGAGCAGCCCAAAGCCGAGTCTTTAGAAAAGGCTCTTTATTCACATTCTCTTACCGTACTCGGGTGTGAGTAACAGGCCGTTAACAGCATTGTCTCTGTCTGTATAAAAATTGTGTTATCGCTTAACCCCCTCCTTACCACCTGCAGCAAAATCGTCACATTTGTTGCGACATAATATACATTTTTCTTATTCAGATTAATTGTGTACATCACAAACTTTGAAGAATGATCTTTGTTTAACCCTATTTTCATACTTGGGGGCCAAAAAGACCCCAGGGGGGTGTTTTTTATTCATAAAACAGTCAATTTTTGACGCAGAGACCTGAAATTTGGTGACTTTTCCTAAAATCACGAGGTCCATGACCATGCCAAATTTCATGCTTGTGTCGTGCATAGTTTACTCACACTGAGCATGCTCACCTGGAATTTGAGATTTTCCGATCTGGGGGCCAAATGGCCCCCATGACTTTCAAAGAGAAAAATACAGAAAGTACTATTTCCTGATTTGGAGGTCATTTGGCCCCCATGACTTTATAGAAAAAACGGAGTATTATTGGTCGAGCGCTGGCACTTGTTGGTGGTTTTCCCATGCCAGGGACGAGTATGAGACCTATGCACATTTGACCCGCGATTCCTCGAAGTCTTTGGCTAAGGACTTGAAGTTTATCTATGGTTGTCATTCGTATTATAGGGTGGGAGAGGGGGGGGGGGGGGTCAATCTTGTTGTTTATTCTATCCCCTTTATTGTCCTTTTTAATCTCTGCTCTCAACTTGTTAGTTCTCTCATGTTAAAATCCATTGAACATCTATCATCTCTTGTCAATTGTTTTTCTGGCGCGAAAGATTTAAAACTGGCCTATGGGAACACTTTCTGTCAAGATTTTAGGATGCACTGGAAATGGAAGGAAAGGGGGAGTTGGTCCCTGTGCTAAACGAATATCCGCCTATCGCATGGTAGTGATAATATGTGGTTGAAATATATATTGGTGGTGGAGGCAGTAATGAGAAGTACAGAAGACGACCAGCATTTATTTAGACTAGAAAATAAGATCCCATCAATCTGAAACCAGAAGATGAATTACACATGGTATCCAGTCCTCCGGAAGAGTGGTTTTACACTTCCATTGAGATCGGAACCCGTTTTTTTGATATCACACCTGTGTTTCCTCTAATGATGATGTAGTTGTGGTGATGATGAAGAGAGCAAATGTTGGGGACGGGAATAGATGCTGTGTGATTGGCTAAGAAGCTCACAACATTGCTATCCGGAAATATAACGGACCAACACACAAAACTATGAGTAACCTTGAACGTTTATTGTCTTGCATTAAGTGGCTTTTATCTCAACTTGTGTCTTAGACAGTGCGTAAACTTTAAGAATAATGATTGTTACTAGTTCATCTCACGTCATAGAATCTAGGATCAACCCCGGCTTATTGACCCCCATCATACGGTATGACTTTTAGAACTTGATTCAAGAACTGTAACTCATAACAAACAGATTATCTCGTCTTACCAATGCTTTGATTCTAATTTATCCAGATCAAAATCTCTGGTCTTAGTTACAACAATCTAGTTTCCAAGACAAAGTCAATTAATTCAATCCTAACGTCAATTGCCCAAAATATAGTAAACTAAAAGCTTGTCTGTCGCTCCCGTTTGTCGAAAATCTGTGGTACTGGTCAATGATAAATGAAGACGTGTATAAACCAGGATGTTTGAGAGATGTGGAAGTCGCCATGCCCTCGAAACTGTGTCATATTATTATCGTTATTATTATGTCGTCTCCAAACCATAACAATCTATATTCGCGGAACCCAATTCATAACATTCCCAAACGATTTTGTATCCAAGTTGTTCTGCCCTCCAAACTATACGAGATATTATCGTATCCAAACCGCAACCATCGATATTCTGGGAAGTCTTTTCACAACATATGTCACCTATAACTTCCAAACGGTGTTATATCTGAATTAACCAAATAGCAAAATGGATTTAACAGTAAAACGATTGGTCATTACGTGTGAAATTATAGATTTTGTCAGTTTAACAAATTTTGATCATTCTCTTTAATAAAACACAAAAACTCAAGTTTAATAGATTTTGTGCATAAAATCAATTTTGAACATTTTCAATCAGCCAGACATGACACCGTTTAGAGGAAATAAGTAACAAATTTTCATGACTTTCAAACATTATGTTTTTTTTACGCTTGAACGATTGTCTTTGTGTTCCCCATCTCTTATGTAAAGGTTCAAACTCTACACTCCTCACGGATCCTTTTATAATAATTCTATTCATTCCAAATAGACGATTGTGGGAAATTTTCGAGACATGCCTATACCAGTATTAGAGTAATTGACAATAATGTCATAAAATAATAAATCTGCTCTTTCTTGGGTCGTCAAGGTTGTGATTATGAATTTAGAACTGAAACCAGCAACAAGCTGGCGTGGGCTGAATGAGCGAACAAAAACAAACAAAACAAAAGAAACGAAAAACTATTTAAAAAAAAACATAACAAAAAAAAAAAAAAACAAACTAATACATAAATAGAATGGACAACATAAAATAACAAGAATCTTATGGCGGCATAAAACAACGAGAGTCATTCCGTTGCCCCACACGTTAAACTTAAATCAAATTTGTCTAAGTGTAACAAACAGTCATGGGATAAGTTGGCCTGGGATTTTTTATATAATTTTATTACTAATGAAATAATCCAGTAGTGACGAATAAGTTCGAAAAGGTCTTTGTCAGCACTGTGTTCGACAGTACTGATCAATTGCCGGTGGTACCTCTTATTTAGTACTCAGGCGCTGGCACATATTAGTCAGTACTGACCAATAGCCCTAGCCTAGAGAGAAAAATACTAAAGATTTCAACAAAGGAAGCTCTTTCTTTCATTTCATTTCACAATTTTCAATAATAATAATAATAATAATAATAATAATAATAATAATAATAATAATAATAATAATAATAATAATAATAATAATAATAATAATAATAATAATAATAATAATAATAATAATAATAATAATAATTTTTATTAGGCCCACTGTAGCATAATCTAGACCACACAACGGATGGCTGATTTAAAAAAAACAACAACATACAAACCATTTAGTTAGCAAATTCATGACACTATGGCTGAGATATAACGTAGTCATTCAAGCTATCAATTTAGTTCACCTAGATATTGAAAAACGGTACTAGAAAATAAATCACTTTTCATATAAGAAGTTACAAACAAATATGTGGGAAGGATTTATATATGACGAATGATACTTGTTTGCACTGCTGTTGACATGCCTTTCAATCTTGTATGCAAATATCATGCATTGTTACCTTATTATGTCCATCTTCTATATGTTTGGATGTATGAGTGTATGTGTGTGTGTGTGTGTGCTTTGCATGTCAAGGTTAAAGATATATGTTTGTACATCACACATACATGAGTGCATTTAAGTTGTTATACTATCTTTACCACGTGTATCATTATTGTAATCTTTCAATCAATTTAATATTAAGGGTATTCAAAGGATTTTATCCTATGTCTCCCTACACCATATGTTATATGTTATGTTAAGGTAGGGTACACACAATAAGAAAAGATAAGCAAGACACGAAAGTAAGGCAAGTATTGTAAGAAACATTAAATTGAATATTAACACTTTCATTTATCCAGTATTGTTTCATCATTTCATATTTGGCGATTCATTCTTGCTAGTACTACAATCAGAAAATTAATGATAGATCTACTATCAATTCATTTTTATTACACAGGATAAGTATAAGACTCATCTTCAGTTAGTACTTACTTGGATGTTTCTTGATTAGAGTTGATGAAAAAGTAGGTAACTGAAACTGGCGCTCATCATATTGGACAGCAAATAGGAAACAAAATTAACTTAGTCAATTATTGTAGATGCCATCTACCAGTAAGTTGTGGATCGTATTGACACGACTATGTCACTAAATAAATAGATGCACGATGTCACAACAAAAACAACAACATGTTTTAATCCCATACATTTAATGAGAAAATATTATTTTAACTGAATTTTCCATAGTAAAATCATGGGGGTCAAATGGCCCCCAAATAAGAAAATAGGACTTTCTAGTATTTTTCTTTTTGCAAGTCAGGGGGGTCAAATGGACCCCAAATCAGGAAATAGGACTTTCTATTTTAGTATGAAAATAGGGTTAATTAGAACATAAACTTGTTTTGTACAGAGCTTGTTTGAGTTTAAAAAATCAATTTTTCTGCTGGGTAAGCCTGCCATTTTTGGGAAAATACTGAAAATGTCCGGTAAGGAAAGAGTTAACAGGCGTCATGTCTTTGCCCTAAAAGTTAAGTATTGCTTACCATACCAACAATAAAACTTGAAAAGACAACAACAAACAAATAGCATCAAATAAGTGACAAAATGTTCTTACCCCTTCCGCTCTTTTCGAAGAGAATTTCTTGTCATTTTCCGGTTCCGTTTTATACGTATTTTCATACGTCACGGTCTCCTGTCTACTCTGCAAGAGTCTGGAACCACCTAGATTGGACAGCATGGGCATCTTGAGCCGGAAGCGACCTAGTTTGGCCTTTCCGGTAGAATTGTCTACACTACTTTCGCTTTTCTTGTCCGACACGGAACCAGCCTTTGACATCAATTTTCTGAACCCCTCCATTATGTGCTTTTTGTTTATGTAAAATCAAACTAATGATCTACCTAACTGCTTTGCAAGAATATATAAGGTTGTATATATATCTCCGATTCGAAGGTTATTTGCAGTATTTCTTACGTCTTTTAAAAACCCTGTTCAGTTCCGCTGTTATTTTTCAACTTAACAAAAACTTAAAGATTAATTAGAGAATTATTGTATTATGAACGAAGTTTTTCACATTGTCAAGGATTTAATTACTTTAACAACATCCGGTGACGTCACTATTATCTCAATGCTAATCATATATTCTCATTGATAAGTCTACATTTGTTCGATTCGTCAGGGGTAAGAAATATTCCGATCTTTTTTGCCAGTTTATCACATAAAACTTGTCAGAATCTTGGTTGCTCTGAAAGAAATATAAGAGGAAAATAATTAAATTTTGAGCTTTGAGCTTTTTTTTTATATAGCGCAATTTCCACTAAACGTTCTCAAAGCGCTTTTTACGGGGTCCCTGGCCAACAGCAACATTTAACACGTAGGACGGGACATGACTGACGCCTGTTAGGCGATATTACAATTTTTTTTTCGGACGGAGTCAACGCTGTTAACGGCCAGGAACTCATTTTACCCCTGAGTACGGTGAGAGAATGCGAGTAAACAGCCTTCTCCAAGGACGTAACTATTCACCGAGCGAGGCTAGAACCCAGGACCTTCCGATCTGAAAGAGAGTGTCATACGACTAGGCCGCATAGCCGCCTATAATAATTAACTGTACTCGTTATCAATCTGAAAATGTGTGCCTGGAACAGTACCAAACAAAGCAGAGAAAAATACAAGAATAGAAATCACTCTAAATATCAGTCTGCCTCGATTTAAAATGTTTCATAAACTCCTTTTTTTTTTTTTTTTTTTTTTTACAAAGGAAGATAGGAATGCCTCTTAATCGACATGCAGTCATTTGCAGATCTGATAACTCAATTCATTATGGGCTCATTTAAACAATGGAAATCCCAAATAATGACGCAAAGTATAGATAGTTCATTACAAAAATGTGCGGCTATGTGGTCTAGTGGTATGACACTCGCTTTCGGATCGGAAGGTCCTGGGTTCGAGCCTCGCGCTCGGCGCATAGTTGAGTCCTTGGAAAAGGCTCTTTACTCACTTTCTCTCACCGTACTCAGGTGTATATGATACCTGGCCGTAAAAGCGTTGTCTTTGTCCGAAAAATTGTAATATCGCCTAACAGGCGGCATGTCCCCTCCTACATGTTAAATGTTGCTGTTGACCAGGGCTATATATAAAGCTCAAATATAGGCCCATAATTGGGTTCGAATGTCGGACCTGTATAATATATGTACATGTCTCTCATATTATTTCGGCTATTATAATATTATATTAAAATCTGGTTTTCCCCAAACGAATGATAATGGTTATTTACTTACACTTCATGAGTTTATAAAAGATTGTGCCTCTACTTAGAATGTGTCACTTAGCAAGAAAACCTGCCTTCTGGGAAATTTTAACATGCTTTGAAAATGAAAGAAGATAAAATAAATAAGGTGGTTTAACGGATTAAGCTGTAACTTTACGATGATCGAATGATAATGGTTATTTACTTACTCACACTTCATGAGTTTATAAAGAGTTGTGCCTCTACTTAGAATGTGTCACTTAGCAAGAAAACCTGCCTTCTGGGAAATTTTAACATGCTTTGAAAATGAAAGAAGATAAAATAAATAAGGTGGTTTAACGGATTAAGCTGTAACTTTACGATGATCGAATGATAATGGTTATTTACTTACTCACACTTCATGAGTTTATAAAGAGTTGTGCCTCTACTTAGAATGTGTCACTTAGCACGAAAACCTGTTTTCTGGGAAATTTTAACATGCTTTGAAATTGAATGAAGATAAAATAAATAAGATGGTTTAACGGATTAAGGTGGTTATATGGATAAGAGAGAATCGGGTTCGAGCCCTAATGTCGAATTCACTTGTTTTTTCCTTCGGCAAGAAGCCCTGACTGCTCTACTACTACTACTACTACTACTACTACTACTACTACTACTACTACTACTACTACTACTACTACTACTACTAATAATAATAATAATCATAATAATAATCATAATAATAATCATAATAATAATAATAATAATAATAATAACAATAATAACAATAATAATAATAATGATACTACTACTACTACTACTACTACTACTACTACTACTACTACTACTACTACTACAACTACTACTACTACTACTACTACTACTACTACTACTACTACTACTAATAATAATAATAATAATAATAATAATAATAATAACATTTTGGTGGATATTGAGCAAAATAAAAGCTCAAGTTCTAAAAACTTGCGGGGTCCCGATAGCTCAGTTGGTAGAGCACTCGCTTCACACGCAAAGGGACGGGATCGATCTCGGATGGAGAGGAGATTTTTTTTCTGATTTAGTGATTTCATAGCTAAGCGTGTTAGACTAGGACTTCTATAGATGTCGCTGGTGTTAGACCGTAGCCATCGATAAACAAACAGCCTGACACTAAGACCAATATATGTTGATGTCATTTTTAAGTTAACGATGGCCACGGTTAGATCGTAGCCATCGTTAAGTTATAGCCTGACACTGAAACCCTAAAAGACTGGCATTTTGACGTCATTATTTGGTTTTTGCACCGTCTAGTGAGTTGTCGTTAGTAGTGCTCATGGAAATAAGCGGTCCCCGTTGGTTGAACTATTGAATACAACTCACGATTTGTTTTCTTTTCGATTTGTTTTCTTTTGTAGTAAATGACTGGCATTTTGACGTCGTTTTTTTTTGCTCAGTGTCAGGCTATAAGTTTACGATGGCTACGGCCAGTGTCAGGCTATAAGTGAACGATGGCTACGGTTAGATCCGGAGGAAAGTACATTGCAATAGACAACAATCCTATCCAAAGATAAGGAATCAAGGGGAGTTATCTATATTTATGTTTTCGTCCAACCAAGTAATCAATCACATGAATTGTTGCTGTCCAACGATTGGATATTTCTTCAGAAATGTAAACACGACGCTGCTTTGTTTATGAAAGTTGTAAGCAGACCCATGTGTCAAGCTGAACAAAATGACCAATCGTGATGTTAGATATCTCAAAAACTGTGAAAACTTTTCACTATGTGGGTCACTTTGAGCACATATTCCAATGTGACCAATGACCTCGAGCACATAGAATGTAATTAATATATAGATAGTTCGAAGATGACGTCACTCAGGTCTTTGTTAGTGTTTTTTGCCATCCGCGTTTATGAGTAATGCTCACTGAACTGTATTAACCCGACTATTAACGTTCATGGATACACACAGTTTTGTGTGTTGGTCCATTATACTTCCGGATGGCAATGTTGTGAGCTTCTTAGCCCATTACTATTGACTTCTTTCACGATATTGAAACCTAGATAAATTTCTGATCCATGGGCCTGATGGCTCTTAAGGACCTCTTACTAATCTTAAGACATGATGCACATTTCACTGCTTTAAAAAAAAACAACAACAAAAAAAAAAAAACAAAAAACAAAAACAAAAACAAAAACAAAAACAAAAACAACCCAAAACAAAAAGAAAACAAACAAAATAAAACAAGAAACAAAAAAAAAAAAAAAAAAAAAGAAGAACCAAAAAAAAAAAGTCCCCCCAAAAAAACAAACTTGAGCTTTTATTTATTTTATTTAGAATTTGATTAAAGAAAATTGATTGTGTGAATGTTTTTTGGACGTGGATGTTGATGTCAACAAAACACGATGAATGAAACCTTAAAGACGAATGAGAGACGAGGGAATTATCTCTTATTCTCCTTGAGTGTTTCATTCAATTCAATTCAATTCAATTTTTAAAAATTGTGTAATTGTCGAAATATACTGCATATTTCTTAGAGTACAAAGGAGTAGCAGCAAATAAAATAAGAAATAAAACTTTTACCTAACATTCGACATATATCCTATTTAAAAAGATTAAAGTATCTTAATTTGCCTTCACTAAAATATCGTAGAATAAGAGGTGATCTTATTCATATATATAGACTCGTGCATGATTCTTACAATATAGATTTTAATGATTTAAAAAAAATAATTATTCGCATGTTACAAACACTAGATAAGTTTAAGATATTATATTTGTTGAAAGATGTAATTCGTCTATAAGGGAAAATAATCTAATTCAAAGGACTGTGACAATTTGGAATACTCTAAAGTTTGAGACCAAAAATTATAATTCAATTTATAATTTTCAGAATGCCATTGATAAACATCTTTCCAACATTATATTTGATTTTGACGAATAATGTAACATTGGATATTATTGTCTTTTGTATAACAATTATTTGAAACTCTCGAATGTACAAGTCGGACATGCAAAATGAATGTAAAGAGAGTAAATTATACTACGAATATCGAATATGACACTTATTTATGTATTAGACATTTAATTCTCAATATTATCAATTAATTGCCATTGTATACTAATTATATAATAGAGAATGAGATTAGCGGAAGAGTAGCGTCCCTTGATTGGACGTCACCTTACAGAGAGAACGTGAAAATGGTTTTGCGCATGCGTCTCTCTCGTCCTCGCTTTCGGTAAAGTGTCTCATGCCGCACAACCACATGACGTTCTCTCTCTAATAACTTTTCCGCTCGTGACTTCCAATCAAGGGACGCTACTCTTCCGCTAATCTCATTCCCTATTGATAAATATTCTATCTATGCATAAAACTTACACCGCGCATTTAAAGGTTTTTAGAACCTATTAGCTCTTAAACGATACGATAAGAATAAATAGTAGATCTCCGACATTAGGATTAGTATAAATAGGTAAATCGATGTACCTACACGTTATTCCACAATACCTGTCTTCGTTAATCGAATTAAAGCTTCTATTCCATTTGACTATTGCCATCATTTACTCTCAAGACATGATAAACTCGTCGAGGCAGTAGTGGGTCAACAGTCTCACTGACCAATTCAATAATTGATAAACCGGTGACAGTATAAGACCTAGAGATAGCTAGCACGTCAGCAAGGCTGTAAAACCAGGTTTAATGTTCCTAACAATTCTCTCCCGAAATACCCCTACAGGTCGTTAATTTTAATGAGAGAATCCTTATCCACCGTCACGGAATTGTTAAGCAATCTGTAAAGCACAGGATCTTTCATTTATTCATAACCTCAGCTCCTGGGGGACCGGTAAGACCCAATTCCTGCTATATATATATATATATATATATATATATATATATATATATATATATATATATATATAATATAAATTGGATTACTCACTTAGATGTGGCCAAAACATATGTTTCTGTGGCTTTCGTCCACGTCGTCAGTTGAAAAAAGCCACAGAAACATATGTTTTGGCCACATATAAGTGAGTAATCCAATTTATATTTTATATTAGCTCTAACCATCATTATCGAGCACTTTCGTACCTACGAGTACCAACCAACACTCATATGGAACATGTAAAACATTGGTTGTTTCCCTCATTTTTTCGAAACTAGATTATTGTAACTCGCTGCTTGTCAACTTGCCTCAGGCTTCTATTAAACAATTACAACTACTGCAAAACAGTGCAGCAAGATTAGTTTTTGGCAAAAAAAAATTTGATCATGCAACCCTTTGTTGGCCTCTCTCCACTGGTTGCCCATTGAAAAGCGCACATATTACAAAGCAGCGTGTCTTGTTTATAAGTGTTTGGCTGGTATAGCACCGGCATATCTCACAGATCACGTGGTCATGTGTAAATTTGAAAATTACACTTTAAGATCATGTAATGACCAAACGAAAATTTCGGAAAAAAGATCAAGAACAAAATTTGGTGATAGATCGTTTGCTTGTTTCGGCCCCAAGATTTGGAATGAACTACCACGTGGTCTGAGGGAGTGCAAGTCTTTACCTACTTTTAAAAAGAATCTCAAGACACATTTTTACTGTATTTGTTTTTCTTGACTCTATATGAATCCTTGATTTGGCTATGAATTATTATTGTTCTTATTATTTTTTTTCACTTAAAATTTATATTTATATTGTAAAGTGCCCAGGGCTTGTGTTTTACACGAGAATGAGCGCTATATAAATGTGTATTATTATTATTATTATTATTATATATATATATATATGTATGTATATATATATATATATATATATATTATATATATATATATATATATATATATATATATATATAGCTAGATAGATATCTGTGAACGACCGGCTCAAAAGACAGTATATCATTGTGATTGAGATACTCGAAATTGAATTTATAGCAAAAAACTGAATCTTGGGAATAAGTTTGTTATACTTAATTGAATGAAAATAGTTTCATAAGACGCACCAACCCAACTTTTCATATTTCTGAAAGTTATATCTTTATAATCGTTTTACGAAATCACTTTCCATTTTCTGACATAACACCAGTTTGACACGATGGGTTACATGCAATAGCGCTGGCAACATAAACAATTCAACACAGAGGCACACCATGGCGTGATGCGATGAACATCG
>NC_088360.1:97649391-97659391 GCF_034508935.2 Berghia stephanieae
TGAAGTCGCGAGAGGGACTCAGGACCGTTATTACATTTGAAACCACTTTTTGGAAGGGTGTGTGTGTGTGTGGGGGGGGGGGGGGGCTGATGAATGGCGGATAGTCTATTGTAAAATATCTGTCTCGCGGCCAGACTGAAGTGCCGTAACAGTGGATGGGTCGTGGTTTCAACTCCCAATCACCGCAAATCTTTTATTCTCTATTGTCTTCTGGCACTTCTCTCTCTCTCTCTCTCTCTCACTCTCTCTCTCTCTCTCTCTCTCTCTCTCTCTCTCTCCCCTCATTACATTTCTTGTTATTATCAACATATAGTGCCTGCTCCACGCACTTATCTGAATTAATATTGGACTTAAGTTTTGGGCGCGCTCTCGTTAACTCACTCAATCCTAGAGACTTTTGCTGTTTTTCAAAATTGGAAAAATGTATTAAAAATGAGCATGCACATAGATAGTTTTATTCAACTATCATCATTAACATGCAAAAACTAAAAACAATAGCTTTGATATTACGCCTATAATTTGTCTCAGAAAAAAGTAATGAAAAGGCATGGGGTAAAAGTAACTCAGGTAAACTACGGTTATAGACGGTGTTAGGGTTGAGTGAGTTAAACATGTTTCTGATGTATAAATAAATCTATTGCTGCTTTTTGTCTCGCTTTGCCTCACCCCATGAACACCTTTTGGTTTTAACGCAACGAGATAATCCTGGCCACTTTTCTGATAACGTCTGCGACAATGGAGACAGGGTGGGTACTTCACAGTTGTCCACTTATGGTTTGTTATTAATTTATTGTCATTCCTCAGGCCCAAGGTAATGATAGTAGCTATGCGCTTGGCTAAGAAGTTCATAACATTGCCATCCGGAAGTGTAACGGACCAAAACACAAAACTAGACTTTGTGTAATCATGGACTTTTATAGTATGGATAATACCGTTTAGTGAGTATTACTCATAAACGATGATGGCAAAAAAAAAAACAATAACAAAGACCAAAGTGACGTCAACTTCATTTTATCTATACATGTGCTGGCTATAGATAGAATGCGCTTGGCCAAGGAGTTCACAACATTGCCATCCGGAAGTAGAACGGACCGACACACAAACTCTGTGTCACCAGGAACTTTTATAGTCTGGTTAATACTGTTAAGTGAGAACAACTCACAAACGCGGATGGCAAAAACAATAACAAAGGCCTGAGTGACGTCATCTGCATACTATCTATAGATAGTATGCGCTTGGCCAAGGAGTTCACAACATTGCCATCCGGAAGTATAACGGACCAACACACAAACTCTGTGTAACCATGAACTTTTATAGTCTGGTTAATACAGTTTAGTGAGAACAACTCACAAACGCGGATGGCAAAAACAATAACAAAGGCCTGAGTGACGTCATCTGCATACTATCTATATAATATGTTACACATTACACATTACATACAAAGCTATTGGTTCTTTGCGTTAAAAGTAAAATGCTTACCAGCATTGCCCACAAGATCAGTCGCATCAACACTCAAAATTGTGAGCAATCTTAACCATTCATAATACCAGAGAGATCTAATATTTATTTACATATTTATTCTAATATTTATTTGCTATTACTCCTATGTACTCTGAGTAATATACCGTTTATTCCAACAATATATATATATTTGGGGGGATTATATTAAATTGACTTGAAAAATGTTTCAGAGAATTTAAAGAGAACTAATCACCCAAATGACGTCCTAAAATCACTAACAAGAAGCCAAGCGGCGTCAACGTCATTCATTTTATTCGATAACATAATACAAAATATAAATGCGAACGTGAGAATAGCGGGTTTTTTTGGAATGATATTTTCATTCCTTGTTGTCTTCTTTTTTCTTTCTTTTTTCTCCCTCTGGCATTGTCTCTCTCACACTTTTTTTTCTTCAGATTTTTAAACTGTTGATGTGATGCAGAAAATGTGATCGTTGACACACGCTACATAATCCATACCTCCCACTATAAAATTCAGAAACACACGACTTAGTACAAGGCAATATACATGTTCAACAATATATATATATATATATATATATATATATATATATATATATATATATATATATATATATATATATATATAATATAAATTATGTCACTCACTCATATATGGCCAAGACGTACGTTTCTGTGGCTTTCGTCCACGTCTTCAGTCGGTATAATGTCCGAATTTATATATATATATATATATATATATATATATATATATATATCAACGATATTGAAATCTACAAATCGCATGCACACATCCACATTTACACATACAAACACACATACACACACACACATATTCACATATATATATATATATATATTCATAAGTAGTCCTTCAGAGCCATTCCTTTTTATAGCGTCAAACGAACGATAGCTATTGCTTGCTAACATTTTCATAGCAGGCTGGTCTACCGCAAAATACTTTCCGCATATCTAACAGACCCAGTTACCCAAAAAATGTTGGGTGGTCAGGGGTGTCAGAAAAAAATCTCGACTTGACCCAGGATCAATCTCGGTCGCTTTGCGTGAAAGGCGAGTGCTCTACCAACTGAGCCACGGAGAACCCCAAATATATTCATAAAATGCTTGTATATTTCTTCAAGCGAATCGATTACAGGATATGCATTGATTTGCCAACCCGATACCACAATATTTACGTGTACGGACAAATAAATGCCTACAGGTCCAAACCAGTTTCAAGTACTAAATCAGTCCAGATCCGGTATAATTTGACCAATCCACTCAAAACGGTATTTTGTCGTGGTGAACCGGATGTTTGCATTTTGTTAGCCTTACCAAAGTAATGTATCATTGTCTATGGCCTTACCCAATAAAGTCTTTTTAGCCTTACCAAGCTAATTCATTACTATCTATGGCCTTACCCAGAAAGTCTTTTTAGCTTTACCAAGGTAATGTATTACTATCTATGGCCTTACCCAATAAAGTCTTTTTAGCCTTACCAAAGTAATGTATTATTATCTATGGCCTTACCCAATAAAGTCTTTTTAGCCTTACCAAGTAATGTATTATATCTATGGCCTTACCCAATAAGTCTTTTTAGCCTACCAAAGTAATGTATTATTATCTATGGCCTTACCCAATAAAGTCTTTTTAGCCTTACCAAAGTAATGTATTACTATCTATGGCCTTACCCAATAAAGTCTTTTTAGCCTTACCAAAGTAATGTATTATTATCTATGGCCTTACCCAATAAAGTCTTGGTTAAAATAAAAGCTTTTATTGAAGAGATTGAGTTTCTTTAACTTCAAAAATGTTAGACAAAAATAGATAAATTTGAACATTTCTATCGCACATTTACCACGCCCAATCCGCTTCAGCGCGTCCCATAAACACATGAGTCGAGTGGGGAAATGTGTGTAAACCGCCTTACTCAACGATACAACTTTGGGACCAGGGGTCTGATTCATGGATCGAGGCTATAATAGTCTCGGACTATAACAAAGTCTGAGACTTCGTAGTCCAAGACTTTGAGTATTCCGAACCTGCATAAAGTAAGCTATTCATGGAGTCAGACTTTACCTCTGACTATCAAGTCTCGGACTACGTGTGCAAAGTCTCAGGAAGTCCATCTGTTTTTAACAGGGAATTTCCCTGAAAAGTATGACAAAACGTCATAGAAATGTTTTACTTTTCTAGCTGCTCATGCGAAGTAGCACAGAAATCATATACATTCCCTCATCTTATTTGTTTTGATAAGGAGTTTTTTCTCCACAAAAGAGACTTTCAGAAGTCAACGCTATTTACGCCTTCTAGATCGCGGGTGTAAATTTCATCCGTTTAGTCTATCGTTCAGTCTTTGCATAGTTCGGCTTCATGAATAGCTCGTAGCGCGGTTTAGTCCCAGACATTGTAAATAGTCTCGGACTATCGTCATAGTCTCGGTCCATGAATCAGACCCCAGAATTTTCCACGATCAATGTCACCCATCCAGTCAAAAGCCACGCTAACCATTGCTTGACTTTGTGCCAAAACTAGACACAGTCCATCCGTGTTTCATTTGTTCTCCCAGCAGGCCATATAGAACCATATTTCCATTTCATACAGTAGAAGTCGCCTGTTAGGCGTCCTTTTTGTACTATCTTACATTATCTGTCACTGCCTAAAGCCAGGTACTCATTCACACCTGGGTAGACTGGGGTAATATTGGTAAAGTGCTTTACCCAAGGACACAATAACTTCGGGACCAGAATTTTCAGCTACCGAGCCACCGAGCCACCGAGCCACGAAGCCACCCAGCCACGAAGCCACATAGTATTGTCTTAAATTTCCATATCCTGTTAATTTTCACTTTCGAAACTATATTTTTTTTCTTCATCTATCTAGTTCATTCTGACATAAACCGACGCTGTCGGTCACGACATACAATACGAAGGAAGAAAAAAAATCCAATTTCACGAGTCACAAAATGATTACAATTCGATGGATAAAGAAAAGAATCCGCGTTCTACCTCGTACCAAAACAACCAAAACAATCTTTCTAGGATTAGAATAAGTAGACTGTAACCTTTGGGTCCCACCCAACCACGGGTCAGTTCGATTTGTCCTTTTGTCCGGGATAATCCCCAATAATATCAGTCTGGTCAGATCATTCGGGCATTGGGTAGTAATTGTACACGCTTTTGTTTTGGGGATATATCTATTGCTGCACTCGAATTGCACTTATTAGCAGGTCTGATAACCCAATTCTTTAACCCTCTCCTTACCACCTATAGATAGTATGCAGATGACGTCACTCAGGCCTTTGTTATTGTTTTTGCCATCCGCGTTTGTGAGTTGTTCTCACTAAACTGTATTAACCAGACTATAAAAGTTCATGGTTACCCAGAGTTTGTGTGTTGGTCCGTTATACTTCCGGATGGCAATGTTGTGAACTCCTTGGCCAAGTGCATTCTATCTATAGATAGTTCGAAGATGACGTCACTCATGTCTTTGTTGTTGTTTTTGCCATCCGCGTTTATGAGTACTTCTCACTAAACTGTATTAACCTGACTATAAACCTTCAAGGTTACACACAGTTTGTGTGTTGGTCAGTTTTACTTCCGGATGGCAATGTTATGAACTTCTTAGCCAAGTGTATACTATCTATTGGAAAATCGTCACACTTGATACGATGCACCGTCACTTTTCTCATCCAGATTTCAATTCTTTTTGCTACAGCTATAAAAAACTTGACATTCTGTAATAGAGCTCATATTTTCAAACAATATTATGTATGGAATGTGCTTGATGCTTTTCTGTTTGAGTAAGAAATGTCTGTTTTTGTGTTGGGTGGTTGTGAAGTTTTGGGGAAAATTATGAAAATGGCGGGTAAGGAGAGGGTCAAGGGGTCATTGTTGTAATGGAAATCTGAAAAAAAAATGACGCAAAATATTGTCCATTACAACAATGTTAAAGTAGGCCCATAAGCCGGGTCGGATGTCAGACCTGCCTATGTACACGTCGGTTGCACTCTAAGAAAAATTACAAACAAGATTTTAAAAGTTTTGGCCAGAAAACTCGTCCTTCAACTATCGATCGATTAAAACGACCCTCTTCTTTTCAGAAACACTCAAACTTGAGTTCCCAACCTGAAGTCCAAGATTGGATAGATTAATTTTTTTTAAAAATTGAGCTTTTATATAGCGCAATATCCACTAAATGTGCTCAAAGCGCTTTACAAGGGGTCCCTGGTCAACAGCAACATTTAACATTGAGGACGGGACATGATGCCTGTTAGGCGATATTACAATTTTCGGACAAAGACAACGCTATTAACGGCCAGGTACTCATTTTACACCTGAGTACGGTGAAAGAATGTGAGTAAAGAGCCTTTTCCAAGGACTCAACTATGCGCCGAGCGCGAGGCTCGAACCCAGGATCTTCCGATCCGAAAGCGGGTGTCATACCACAAGACCACATAGCCGCACAACAAGATAACTTAAGATAATTTAACAAGATATAATTTGAAGGACGAGTTTTTCGGCCAAAATGTTTAATATGTCTGTGTGGCAGTGTAGCGGTATTAACTCACTCAACCCTAACACCGACTATATCCGTAGTTTACCCGGGTTACTTTTACCCCATGCCTATTAATTACATTTTTCTGAGACTAATTATAGGCGTAGTATCAAAGCTAATGTTTTTTTTTCTTTTTGCATGTTAATGATAGGTGAATAAAACTATCTATCTATGTATATGCTCATTTTTATACATTTTATCACATTTTGAAAAGTAACAAAAATCTCTAGGATTGAGTGAGTTAATAATGATGAAAAAACAATAGTCTGGACTTATCCATCAAGACCAAAAGGCTTAAAAATATGACTCTTACGACGTTTTACTCTTAGGTATGCGATTCAATTTCAGAATTTTGCTCTCTTGTTTTTTTGTTGTTTTTTTTTTTGTGCGTTTGCTTTTTCATTTTTAAATTCCGGACATGTTCCAAATTTCTGCACGAGCTTGAGCATGCACGGTGGGAGTAAAGTTCGAATTCCGAAACGTACGAATGTGAGAAATAACATACAAAACTATTGTAACCTTAAATGTATAAAAAAGTCGGATAGAGAGACTTTAGTGGGATCTAGTCACCCACCTGGCGGTCTAAAAACAAAAACAAAAAGCCGAGTAACGTCACCTTCATTCACTCTACAGAGAGCCGGATGTGATAAAAACATCACCTTTTGTTTGTTATTTCAGCGGTGATATGACATGATAATCATTATGATTATGACAATAATAACAACGACAACAACAAAAACAACAACAATAATAATCATGGTAATAATAATAATGATAATAAATACTAATATTAATAATATTGATAATGATAATGATAATAATGATACGTAAATATAATAATAATAACAATTGTAATAATAATAATAATAATAATAATAATAATAATAATAATAATAAAAAAAAATGATAATAAAAATGATGATAATAATAGTAATAATAACAATAATAATAATAATAATAATAATAATAATAATAATAATAATAATAATAATAATAATAATAATAATAATAATAATAATATAATATATATTAATAGTACTACTACTACACTACTACTACTACTACTACTACTACTACTACTACTACTACTACTACTACTACTACTACTACTACTACTACTACTACTACTACTACTACTAACTACTATATAATAATAATAATAATAATAATAATAATAATAATATAATAATAATAATAATAATAATAATAATAATAATAATAATAATAATATAATAATAATAATAATAATAATAATAATAATAATAACAATAAAATTAATAATGATATATAATAAATAATAATAATAATAATAATAATAATAATAATAATAATAATAATAATAATAATAATAATAATAATAATAATAATAATAATAATAATAACAATATCGAAAACAAATCAGCTACGACTAAACAGTAAAACACACCCTCATCTAAATAATATTAACCCATTATTATATCTCAGAATAAAAGAACATGAAAAAAAAATCCCCCAACCCAACCAGGGGCTCATTGATCGTGAACTCAAAGAACTTTTATCAATAGAAATTCTCTAGTACTGTTCTATGGTCCTACTCTTATCGTTGAATAATAAAGGCGAGAACGAAATCAAAGGATTTACATGAGAAAATCCGCTCTGCCACTTGTAAAATATTGACTGTTTACAATTATAACGTTCGCCTATATCCGTTTCACTGGTTATCATCAAAAGAAGCCTTTTTACTGGTAAAGAATAATACAATAAAATGAGTATATGGAGAATGCGTCCGTCACTGATTGTGTCCCTTAGTTGTGTCCAATACAGGAAACACTAAAATTGAGTACAACTTCGTTCTATCTATAGATAGTGTGCGCTTGGATAAGAAGTTCACATTATTGCCATCCGGAAGTATAATGGACCAACACACAAATCTATGTGTAACCTTGAACGTTTTTATAGTTTGGTAAATAAACGCGGATGGCAAAAAAACAATGACAATGACTTGAGTGACGTCAACTCCATACTATCTATTGATAGTATGCACTTGACTAAGAAGCTCATAAAATTGCCATCCGGAAGTATAACGGACCAACACACAAAACTGTGTGTAACCTTAAACCACTATAATTTGGTTAATACAGCTTAAAGAGAATTACTCATAAACGCGGATGTGTGTATCCATGAACGTTTACAGTCGGTTAATACAGTTCAGTGAGCATTACTCATAAACGCGGATGGCAAAAAAAAAAACCAATAACAAAGACCTGAGTGACTTCATCTTCGAACTATGTATATCCTGCTGGTGGATGTTATGAGTTTTTTTAAAACTAAACGCACAGCATTCACAGGCTAGTTTGTGGCCATCGTAAATTTATGGCCTGATACTGACCAAAGATGACGTCAAAATGCCAGTCTTTTGCCACAAAAGAAAACAAATCGTGAGTTGTATTCAATAGTTCAACCAATGAAATAACTTGTTTCCGTGAGCTCAACTAACGACAACTCACTAGGCCGTGCAAAAACCAAATAATGACGTCAAACTGCCAGTCCTTTTGGATTTCAGTATCAGGCTATAACATAACGATGTCTACGGCTAGTTACTAGATCTAGTTTCGTGTGGATGTGTTCTTGTCATTTTTATTCAGGTCATTGATCAAGGGACTGAATCAGGTCATAGCCATCGTAAAGTTATAGATAGTATGCACTTGGCTAAGAAGTTCACAACATTGCCATCCGGAAGTAAAACTGGCCAACACACACACTGTGTGTAACCTTGAAGGTTTATAGTCTGGTTAATACAGTTTAGTGAGAAGTACTCATAGACGCGGATGGCAAAAACAATAACAAAGAGATGAGTGACGTCATCTTCGAACTATCTATAGCCTGACACTGACTAAAACATGACGTCAAAATGCCAGTCTTTGGCCACAAAAGAAAAAAATTCGTAGAAATACGACTTTTTTTTGGCTCCAGCTACAGAGCTGCATAGGTCTCTTTGACTCAATTAATTTTGTTGAAAAGGAAATGTTAGCCTATTAAAACCTATAATCAGGACTTTGGAGCATTTTTGGACCATGCTGAGAGCAAATTGTTTATTTATTTGTAAAGCTAATTAAAGTGAATTTTTCTTTTTTTCACATTGGAACCTACCAACTTTTGAAATTCCAAGTAGGTAACTATGCTTAAATAAAAAAATGGATATGACCATTTAGGTACATCGTCTCTATTTTAACACGAGTCAAAGTGACGCTAAATAAGCTGATAGAAGGGACAGTAAAAAAATAATGAACAAAAACGAATATCACAGCTTCGAGAAAGAAAAAAATGCCAAAAACACGGAATATTTCGGACTTAACTTCTCTGAGACATACATATAATGACTAACTTATGTTTTTCAATCATTCTGTAGTAAATTTATACAACTTTCATTTTATTATGAACAGTTGTCAATACATGCAATGGTCTGTAATTTAGAAAAAAAGTAGACTTTATATTGTCATGTGGATATAATTATTTCCATTATTTTAAAAATATTGTTTACACTGCTAAGTAGAAGTTGACAAGATAAATGCCTGTTATTTTCAACCCATTTCAAATCATGTTTGACAGAGAGCGAATTTCTCTGAGACTTCCGTAATATTATAATATATTTTTTTTCATAACTACGAGTACGATTGTGCGGCTATGTGGTCTAGTGGTATGACACTCGCTTTCGGATCGGAAGGTCCTGGGTTCGAGCCTCGCGCTCGCGCACAGTTGAGTCCTTGGAAAAGGCTCTTTACTCACATTCTCTCACCGTACTCAGGTGTAAAATGAGTACCTGGCCGTTAACAGCAGTGTCTTTGTCCAAAAATTGTAATATCGCCTAACGGGTGGCATGTCCCGTCCTACATGTTAAATGTTGCCGTTGACTAGGGCTTGTAAAGCGCTTTGAGCACATTTAGTGGATATTGCGCTATATAAAAGCTCTTATTTTTTTCTTC
>NC_088360.1:97664391-97714391 GCF_034508935.2 Berghia stephanieae
ATACTAGTACCTGAATAAAAAATTGAATGCAGTGTGTTTAAATGTGTGTGTGTGCATTGCGTGTGTGCGTGTGTATGTGTTATGCGTGTGTGTGTAGAACAAATAGTTTTATAGAACTGCGTGCACTAAAAAGCACATTTTAAAAAAGAATTTGGCCAGGAAACTAGACCTTCAAATATTGATCGATTAAAATGATCTCCAGCTTGTCAAAGAATCTCAAACCTGGAACTTTCTTGAACACATTCTTGAAGTCATTATATTAGAGACAAACACCCCCCCCCCCCCAAAAAAAAAAAAAAAAAAACAAAAAAAAAAAACAAACAAAAAACAAAACAAAACAAAGCAAATCAAACTCAACCAAACAATGAAACAAAAAAAAAATAAACATAAAAAAACAACAAAAAGTCAAAAGCAAGACAAAACAAAACAGAACAAAAATTAAAACAAACAAAAATAAAACAACATTGAAAAACCCCCAAACAAACCATAAACAAAAATAAACAACAAAACAACAAGAAACCCCCCCCCCCCCAAAAAAAAAAACAACAAAAAACAAACAAACCCAAACAACAAAACAAACTAGAAATAACATACAGGAAAAAAAAGACAATAAGCAAAACAAAAACAAACAACAAAACAAATAAATAATCAAAACTCATTATATTCAAGAATACAATCATTAGTATTGTCCCAATTATAGGACAACGTAGCTTGTCTGATCGGTGATCAGGAGGGTTGAGGTTCAATTCCCAAATGTGGCCCACTGATTTTTTGGAATGATTATTTTTTTCTTTTCACATTTACTTTCTGCTTTGCCGGGCACTGATTCACACACAACTTTTCAGATCGTTAAAATTCTTCTTCTTCTTCTTCTTCTTCTTCTTCTTGCTTTCATTCAGATGGTAAGTGTGATCTCTACCAGATATGCTGCTGTTCTCAAAAAAAAAAAAAAAAAAAAAAAAAAAAAAAAAAAAAAAAAAAAAGCCCAACAAACAAACAGACCTGGATATATGTACACGTTGCATCATGTTCATTCCAACATAAGACCGTTTTGAAACAACTTGTCCCCTTTCTCATCAATTTGACATTAACACTGGCCTTTCTCTAGCCAATCCTTTTCGACATAATATCAGATTGACCCCGTAGTATCCCGAAAGCTCAGTGGGTAGAGCACTCGCTTCACACGCAATGGGACCGAGATCGATCCCGGGTGCAGTCAAGATTTTTATCTGAGCCCCCCTCCCCCCCCCCCCCCCCTGTACATCCAACAGTGATTAGGTAGCTAGGTATGTTAAATCCGGCGGACAGTATTTTGCGATAGCCTAGCGTCCTATCCAAGGGGTAGCAAACCATTGCTATTGTCCGTGCGTTTCACGCTATAGAATCCGGGATAAACTCCAGCACAATGGGGCTAATTAATGGCTCCGAAGGCCTACTGGAGAACGCAGATAATGATATGCATAGGACAAGAGGTCATTCGCCTATATTATTAATTTTATATGATGATCTGTAATTCACGCCAGGCGACTCTGACATTGACAGTCCGTAATTTTACACCTCGGGTCTGGATATTCTCCCAGTGAAAAGGAAAGGTGTACTCTACCGTACTCTGGAAAAACCCATATTTAAAAATTTGACCAGAAAACTCGTCCTTCAAATATCGATCGATTTAAACGACACTCATCTTGGCAAAAACTCTCAAACCTGCGACTTCGCGAAGTCGCAGGTTTGAGAGTTTTTGCCAAGATGAGGGTCGTTTAAATCGATCGATATTTGAAGGACGAGTTTTCTGGCCAAATTTTTAAATACGGGTTTTTCCAGAATACGGGCAACACTGCTCTGCTTTATGGCTATGATATTAAATCTTGTTTGTTTCCTTGTTTTTGTTCCATTGTCGCTTATAGAACAACAACAGCGTCTCATATAAATATTGCACTTTAAAGATAATTTATCTGTTTGTTTGTGCGGTTATTATGTGATCTAGTTGTTCAACGCTGGTCTTTGGATCGGGAAGGCCCTGGATTCGAATCCCGCCCTGAGCGGAGCATGGTTGGGTCATTGGATAAGGCTCTTTATTCACATAATATTCTTTCACCGTACTCAGGTGTAAAATGATACATGATTTCGGAACCGGAAAAGTATATGTCGTGACGACACTACTTTTCTACCTTATTGTGTGCGACCAATTGGTTTCAGTAGTCTGATGTCACTCCGCCCGGCAACGGCGGCCATCTTGGACCGAAACAAAGAAAATCATTACTTTTTATTCTTCATGCTGGCTAGAACTTTTCATATGCCTTGTGATCAGAGTGTGTAAAATTCAAAACATGATCAAATTTATGTTTTTCCCCCCTCTGGATACGCTTTTATGCTCGCCAGGGAACTATGACATACGGCGTCCGCCATTGTTCCGATAGTTTAGAGCCAGTGTTACTAAGTTACCATGCGTCATTAGGAAGACGTGACGTTACGACTGTTGAAGAGTATTATTATAAACTAGTTTCATGTCGTGATGAATCGATATGTTTGTTTTTGTTTGTTTTTAAGGGTTTTACGGCGCTTGCAACACATGAAGGTCATATCAGCGCCAGTAAAAAGGAAGAAAATGGGATAGTAAAAAGTTCTAGAATTACAATTAAAGCACGCAAGAAAAGAAGACAAAGGAGAATTGGTTCAAATAGGAAACAGATGTAGATTCCAAGAGCACACGATCAAAGTACCTAGTTTGAGACCACTTATAAGTCTCATCCAGACACAAGCACAGGTCCAAACTAAGAGGAATACACTCAAATGTTTACAAATATATAATATTTAAATAAAACATAATACAGTGCTAACGGAGAGATTATTTACAAGACGAGGGTTTCCGGCCAGGGCCAGGACAAAACCAAGTAATCTCATCCCAAGACAAAGACAGAAAGCATGTTGGAAAACCGATATAGGGGGATAGCAGACACTGCAAGTGCCTCCCCGCCCACTATGGGAGGTCAGGAACCCCACCCAGGAATCTGATCTTTAATATAAGCTGTTATTTCAACTTATATATAAATAATTTTTGTATGTGGTCAAAATGAAATAAAAACCCACAAAAAAACCCCCACAAAAAAAAAAAAAAAAACAAAAAACAGAAAAACAAAAAAAAAAAAAACAACAACAAACGAACAAAATATAAAAATTAAACCAACAAAATATAACAACGACAACAAAGATCTAATGCTGTGCGTTTATCTAAAATACTCACAACATTGCAAGCGGGATATAGCGTACCATGCAAACACACAAAACTATGTGTTATCTTGAATGTTTATATCTAGTTTGGATTATAGTATTTAGTGAGAACTAGTTACAAAAACACCAAAGAGTGCTTTGTGACGTCAACTTCGTGTCGGGAGATAGGGGATGTAGACTTCGGATTTGCCGGCAAAACGTCTTCGGACGTCTATCCGTATTTAATGTGATATATTATTAGCGTTTTCAATGTTTTTGTTGTTGGCTGGAGAAGGGTTTTGCGTCCAAAACACGTGCTTGCCATTTTCTTCTTTTTGAAGCTTTTATATTCACTTTTGTTCATTTCTTTTTATAACCCACGGCGTCTAGTTGTCCTTTAGTCAGTAAGGCCGGTGGAAGCACAGTTTATCCCTGTTTCCATCCCGTGAAACGGACAATAGCAATTGTTTGTTATCATTTGGATAGCACGCTAGTTAAAACACAAAGTATTTTCCGCCAGATCTAAGAGACCCAGCTACTCAATCACTGCTGGGTGGACAGTAGTGCGGTTGAAAAAAAAAAGGCTTGATCTCGGTCCCTGTGCGTATCAAGCGAGTGCCAACTGAGCTAATGTATCTCTTATGAGGCAATGTGGTCTAGTGGTATGACACTCGCTTTCGGATCGGAAGGTTCTGGGTTCGAGCCTCGCGCTCGGCGCATAGTTGAGTCCTTGGAAAAGGCTGTTTACTCACATTCTCTCACCGTACTCAGGTGTAAAACGAGTACCTGGCCGTTAACAGCGTTGTTTTTGTCCGAAAAATTGTAATATCGCCTAACAGGCGTCATGTCCCGTCCTACATGTTAAATGTTGCTGTTGACCAGGGAGGATCCCCTTGTAAAGCGCTTTGAGCACATTTAGTGGATATTGCGTTATATAATGCTCAATTATAATCATATATCATGTGTTGTTGTATGTTAAAATATTGTTTTTAAACATTTGATTGTATTCCTCTTAGTGGGATCCTGTGCTTATAATATCTTCATGGGACTTCTAGTTGATCTCAAACTAAGTACCTACATTGATAGTATGCTTTTAGAATTTACATCTGTTCCCTATTTGAATCCTTCCCCTTAATCTTTCTTTTTCTTGTGTGCTTTCAATTGTAAATCGATACCTTTTGTGACTATCCCATTTAATTTTCCTGGCGCTAAATGACCTAAATGTGTCGCAAGCGCCGTAAAACCCTTAAAAAACTTTCAGCAAATGATTAGTAAATGAAATGAAACGAAACGCTAACCTCTGTAGGAAATCAAATTAAAAATAATAAATATAAAATTCCCTTTATTCATCCCATAGGGGCAATTTGTCTCTAGGGTGTATTCCAAGTGAAAACTGGAATAACCCAGACGTCAGCCGCAGTGCAGCGCGGCAAATTGAGCTATGGTGAGGTGACTTGCTCAATGCCACACAGCGCAGTGGGTAACCGAACTGGGTACCTTTCAGGTACGAAGCGAAGGAGACCGTACCGCTGAGCCACGCTGCCCCTAAAGTTCCATCGCAGATACTTATCCTGCAGAAAGCAATGGTAATGACAGTCACATCCTGACAATACGCCTCAACAGTCATGACGGCACTTCCCTCGTAATGACGCATGATAACTTAGTAACTGGCTCTAAACTATCGGAACTATGGCGGACGCCCTTATGAATTATTTCTCCAACGAGCATAAAAGTGTATCCATAGGAGAAAAGCATTATAAATATGATCATGTTTTGACTTCTATACATTCTGATCACAAGACATATGAAAAGTTCTAGCCAGCATGAAGAATAAAAAGTACCGATTTTCTTTGTTTAGAACCACGCTGGCCGCCGTTGCCGGGCGACGTGACATCAGACTATTGAATCCAATTGAGTGCTTTTTTCCTCTCCTTTTTTGGATTGTAAACGGCTCTGTCACATGGAAAGCGCAAGAGGTGCTCTGTGTATTTGTTTTGTGTTTATGTGTGTGTGTGTGTGTGTTTGTTTTATGTGTATGTGTTTGTGTGCGCGTGTGTGATTTGTGTGTATTTTGAGTATATGTGTGTGTGTGTGTATGATTTGTATGTATGGTTTTGTGTGAGAATGATGCTGTGTTTATAGTATGAGTTTGGGCTGTAATCGTGTTTTTTTTTTGGTTTTTATCTTGGTATGTGTGTGCTTCGTGTGTTTTGTAAGGCTGTGTTTGCATATATGTGTGCTTGTATGTGAGTTTTGTATGTCACTTTTAGTATGTGTGGTATTTGTGTATGTATATTTGAGTGTGTTTTGTGTTAATGTGTGTGTGTATGAAAGCATGGTGTATGTATGCCAAAGGAAAGGAAGGGAAGGGGCTGTAGAGGCAGGAAGAGGGGTTATGAGAGAACGTTATTTAAATTTTGTCAAAATCCATAATCATTAAAGTCACCATGTTGTGGCCTTTGTTTTGGAGCAGTGACAGATAGGAAGACAGAACAAGGTTACGGCACGAGATTTCATTGGCTGTAATAACTTGTTATGAAACAAAATATAAAATGTGGCGCACCGCCTCAATCCGGTTTTTTGGTCTCATGGTATGAAAGTTGAGTTAAAAATTAAAAAAAAAAACAAAAAACAAAAAACAAAAAAAAAAAAAAACAAAAAACAACACCAACAAAAAGCAACAACACCCCCCCCCCCAAAAAAAACAACCCCAAAACAAACAAACAAAACAACAAAAAACACACACACACAAAACCCTAATTAATAAACAAACAAAAAACAAAAACTAAAACAAAACAAAAACCTAACAAAAATCTAGAACATTTATAAATTGCAATATCCACAAAACGTGTTCAAAGCGCTTTACAAGGGCTCCCTAGCCAGCAGCAACACTAAGACTTAACATGTAGGACAAGACATGACACTTGTTAAGCGATAGGAGAACATTTTTTTTTCGTCAGAGACAACGCTGTTAACGGCCAGGTAGTAATTTTACTTTGCATTGGCTTCCCGTCTGTCCCCTATAGAAAAAGATTACAAAATTGCTTTTATTAGTTTTCAAATGCATCGACAATTTAGCCCCTCTTTATCTTTCCTAATTTTACGGTGAGAGATTGTGAGTAAAGAGCCTTTTCCAAATACCTACCTAGCTATGCGCACTCAGAGCGGGACTCGAACCGTGGACCTTCCGATCCGAAGGCGAGAGACATACCACTAGGCCACATAGCCGCTGTGGGTGGCACGAATTGGATCCGTGGAAAGAGCTCTTTACTCACATTATCTCTTTTAATTTATGAGTAAAATGAGTACCTTAGCTAAGTAACAGATTTGTCTTTGTCGAAAAAAAAAATTGTATTAGAGGCTTCATGTCTCGTCCCACATGCTAATGGGAGCGATCTCTATTCATGTTTTTGTCCAATCTCGTCATCGATCACATGATTTGTTGCTGTACAACGATTGGACTTATCTCAATAATAGACAGGTAGATAACCACGCCTCTCGGACAATCGTCATAATGTAAACAATGGCAGTGATTGGTAGACACCTCAAACTACACATGTTTTACTATCGATGGTAAGTGTTTAAGTAAAATACACAATGTTCTACCGCTTGATCAGTAGAAGTAACACACAGAACTATGTGTAAATTTAAGCGTTCATAATCTGATCGAGAAATTCGTGTGATAACTAGTCATCCATTTGGCGGTATGAAAACAATAACAATGATCTGGGAGAGAGGTCGATTCCATTCGCGTTACTGTTTATAAACAACCAACTATGTTTGTCCGAACACGTGTGAGGGTGTGTCACAAATTCCGTGTTTTGATTGGTCAAAAATCGACTGGTTAATTGCAAAGACGCTGCTTTGTTTATGAAATTGTTTGTCATGCTGAGCAAAATGACCAATTATGACGTTGGTTATTTATCAAACTTGAACACTTTTCTCTATGTGGGCCATTTTGAGCACACTTTGCAATGTGATCAACGACCTCGATCACATGGAAATGTAATATAGATCATCCCCATTGAAGTTGTTGGCTTGGAACACTTTGTAAAGCACATCAATCATATTATAAACGTTTAAGGTTACAACATTGCAGCAAATCACGTGATCGATGACGAGGTTGGACGAAAACATGAATATATATATAGTATGCGCTTGGCTAAGAAGCTCATAACATTGCCATCCGGAAGTATAACGGACCAACACACAAAACTGTGTGTATCCATGAACGTTTATAGTCGGGGTAATACAGTTCAGTGAGCATTACTCATAAACGCGGATGGCAAAAAACAATAACAAAGACCTGAGTGACGTCATCTTCGAACTATTTATAGATCTCTCACATTGCCTGGGCCTTTGCACAAGGGACTGGTTTCTCAGGGTTGTGGCTTATTTATTTATTTTTACAAAAAATGAATTGTGTGCTTTTAAGAGTGCTGTAATATATATTTATATATATATATATATTATATATATATAATATATATATATATATATATATATAATTATAGATAGAATGAAGATAACGTCATTTGGGTCTTTGTTAGTCTTTTTTTTGCTATCCACGTTTATGAGTAAACCTCACTAAACAAAATTAACCAGACTATAAACGTTCAAGGTTGCACATAGGTCTGTGTGTTGGTCCGTTATACTCCCGGATGGCAATGCTGTGAGTTTCTAAGCCAAGTGCACTATATATATATATATATATATATATATATATATATATATATAGTGTATGTGTGTGTATGTTTTATTTGTGTTTGTGTACATATTTGTCAGTCAGAGAGGTCGGAATTTAGGCCTTCATTTAATCAGGACGAACTCTAATCATAGAAAACCAGTAACTGGATCTCTGTTTGATCAAGCAATTTTGTTTTCTGAGGAATAAAAAGGAAAACGATTCTAAACGAGGTTCATATTTGGTAAGAATAGCATTGGTGGAAATAATCAAAGAACACCCACTGTCAATGATAATCAAATCAAATCAATTCCTTTTCTTGTCTGATACCTCTGTCCATTATTCTCTATATCAACAACCGACAGGAAAGTTATGGTCTTGTTCGGTTCCATTCTCTGGATATGTTATATATATATATATATATATATATATATATATATATATATATATATATATATATATATATATTTAACTGGTAAATTACAACGGGTACAAAAATCAGCAGCCCTCATATTATATCCAAAAAAAAAGATAATATATATATAAATATCTCGACTATATCACCCCACTTTGGGAAAATTTGCATTGGCTTCCTGTCTGTCCCCTATAGAAAAAGATTACAAAATTGCTTTTATTAGTTTTCAAATGCCTCGACAATTTAGCCCCTCTTTATCTTTCCTAATTTTATATATATATATATATATATATATATATATATATATATATATGTTTATATAGATGTGCGCGCGCGCGCGCGCGTGTGTGTGTGTGTGTGTGTGTGTGTGTGTGTGGCGGTGTTTAATTGAAATGTGGAATACCTGATAATTCTGTGTGTGAGAATAATAAAAGAAAAGTATTTCTTTAATCTGCAAACCTGCTTTTTAAAAATATCAACAGAAATGAATGCAATGCCAGGTTGGACTTGTTGACATTAAATTATGGTCTATTTTTATCCGGGTTCTCGCATAAATAAGACTCATAACCATGATTTTATACCCACTAACACAATTGGATTTAATAGTCTGATGTCACGTCGCCCAGCAACGGCGAGCAGTGTGGTTCTAAACAAAGAAAATCGATACTTTTTATTCTTCATGCTGGCTAGAACTTTCCATATATGTCATGTGATCAGAATGTATAAAATTCAAAACATGATCATATTTTATAATGTTTTTCTCCTCTGGATACACTCTTATGCTCGTCGGAGAAATATTTCATAAGGGCGTTCGCCATTGTTCCTAAATCAAACTGTTTTCAAACTGTCGGTCACAGTTATACATAGATTGTCCCATTGATACGCTAGTGGACACAAGGAAATGGCTCATTGATTTTCTAAGACACGGCCACGGTCATAGTGGACATAGAGCTAAATATAAGAATTATCGAATTCTTGACCTTTGCTTTGATCATTGGGCTCCCATTGTGGAGTGGGACCGAGCGGAAGGAAAATTGGACTGATTTTCACACACCCATTTTGTAAACAGTTCCCTCCCTTTGAAGTCCTCGTGACTGTGTTTTCCGTTTCAATAATAGTCTAAGTCCCTCGGAGCCTCATTAGGCCCATGGAGACCTAAATTTATCTCGGTATCTATAGCATAAAACGGATAATAGCAATTGCATGCTATCCTTTGGATAGGACACCAGTCTATCGCAAAGGACTTTCCGCCAGATCTCAAAGATCAAAGCTACCTAATAACTGCTGGGTGGACAGAGGTATTTGAACAAAAAAAAAATTCTCGATTTCAACCAGGATCGATCTTGGCCCCCTTGCATGTGAAGCGAGTGCTCTACCAACCGAGCTATCGGGACCCCCTTTAAGTTTCAATACAAGGCCAAAAAAAAAAAAAAGTGACACAACACCTCAACGCGGTTTTATGTTCGAGTGAATCACATTATCAAATAGTGGATTTGAAGTTTGAAACAATAAGGGGGAAAGAAGACACAGCAGCATAACCTCCCCACCCCAATCCCCATTTTAAAAAACTTTATAAGGTGTATGTAGGGGCGATGAGAGGGGGGGGGGGGGGGGGGGGGGGGGGGGGGGGGGAGGGAGCGGGGCTGGATTACGTCAATTTCCCTCCTTCTATAGATGAAATGAAGTTGACGTTCCTCGGGTCTTTGATCTCGTTTTTTTGCCATCCGCGTTTATGAGTAATGCTCACTGAACTGCATTAACCTGACTATAAACGTTCATGGATACACATAGTTTTGTGTGTTGGTCCCTTATACTTCCGGATGGCAATGTTATGAGCTTCTTAGCCAAGCGCATACTATCTATAGATGAAATGAAGTTGACGTTACTGGGGTCTTTGATATCGTTTTTTTGCCATCCGTGTTTATGAATGATTATCACTAAACTGTATTAACCAGAATATAAACGTTATACTTCCTGATGGCAATGTTGTGAGCTTCTTAGCGAACGCAGACTATCTATAGATAGTTCGAAGATGACGTCACTCAGGTCTTTGTTATTGTTTTTGCCATCCGCGTTTATGAGTAATGCTCACTGAATTGTATTAACCCGACTAGAAACGTTCATGGATACACGCAGTTTTGTGCGTTGGTCCGTTATACTTCCGGTTAGCAATGTTATGAGCTTCTTAGCCAAGCGCATACTATCTATACGCTTGGCTAAGAAGTTCATAACATTGCCATCCGGAAGTATAATGGACCAACACACAAAACTGTGTGAATCCATGAAAGTTTATAGGCAGGTTAATAAAGTTTGGAGAGATCTACTCATAAACGCGGATGGCAAAAAACAATAACAAAGACCTGAGTGACGTCATCTTCGAACTATCTATAAAAATACTAACGAAAGAGTGAAAATAGAGAGGCTTCGTAAAGTAAAGGAACGATACAGTATCGATACTGTATCATTCCTTTAGAACAGTAAAGTTGGTGCCCCAAACGTAAACAATAACAAGTTGCTAGTGATTTCCGTTAGGGACCGGAATAATTTACGCACAATATAGGTCTCCCAATTTTGTAGTTTGAGTTGTAGGCAATACACTTTCAGTATTGAAAATATGTTTACATAAAATCTAACAGTTGCAGAAATAATAATATAAGACTAAATTATTATGAAAATCAGGCTCCGAATAATTCTCGTTTTGTTCATACCAGCGCAATAATTTGCTCTGGTCTAAAAATAGATAGACGTAACTTTTGATAAATTTTACTTTTTGTTCCATAAAATATCCATATCTAGACATTATTTGATGCATGATCGAGTATTTATGAATATGTGTTTCTTTTGCCACCTAACAGCCAAATTTTAAAGGTTATTTTCTTTCTATTATTTACATTGGAACGTGAGCTGTCAAGACAGGAACATGTGGTTTGCCATGTGCTTCTCGACCTTTGTTTACGTTTGGGGCACCAACTTTACTGTTCTTTACGAAGCCTCTCCTTTAGGAAGCCTCGTAAAGGAACGATACAGTATCGATACTGTATCATTCATTTACGAAGCCTCTCCTTTACGAAGCCTCTCCTTTACGAAGCCTCTTCATTTTCACTTTTTCGTTAGTATTTTCACGATCACAGGCTTCAGGCAGCCTCTACCGTTTTCTACGTATTAAAATACTTTTATCATACTATTATCCCGATAGCTCAGTTTGGTAGGGCACTCGCTTCATGCGCAAAGGGACCGAGATTGATCCCGGGTGAAGTCTCTCAGTCCCCCCCCCCCCCTCCACTTTCCCCACTGTCCAACCAGCAATGATTGGGTAGCTGGATCTGTTAGATCTGGTGGAAAATGCATTGCGATAGACTAGCTTGCGTCTTGTCCAAAGGGTAGCAGCAATCGCTATTGTCTGGTTCACGATTTAGAAACAAGGATAAACTCCAGATCTATGGGCCTAATGGCTCTGAAGGACTATTTAAAAAAAAATCATACGTAAGTTGGATTGCACGTGTGTGTGTGTGTGTGTGTGTGTATGTGTGTGTATGGGGGTGGGGGGTGGTGATAATTGAGAAAGTTTGGCATCTTTTAATAATAATAATAATAAATGGCATTTATATAGCGCTTTACCCCGTTGTCACAGGCTCTCAGCGCTTTAGTGATATAAAACAAAACAATATTACAGTGAGACAAGTGTGAAGGAAACGTGATACGAATTCAATTTAACAACAACAAAATATGAAAATAATATTGCAACATTATGACGTAAAAAGATAAAATTTTAAGCGAGATTTGAACGTTGTCAACGAATCCGAGCATCTCACGTGTGACGGGAGAGAATTCCAAAAATGGGGGCCGAAAATTGAAAAGACTATTCACCTATTTTACGCAATGGCTTAGGTTTGACAAGGGTTGATTGGTCACTGCTTGACCTCAAGTTTCTATTGGGGACATATATGTTTAGAAGGTCTTTAATATAGGAGGGACTGTTCGTGCTCAGGGATTTGTAGACAACAGTACAAATCTTATAGTCAACTCTTTTTTCAACAGGAAGCCAATGTAACTCACGGAGAAGAAGAGTTGCTGACGGGTATTTTTTGATATTGCGTACAATGAGCCTGGCTGCGTTATTTTGAGCAACCTGAAGTTTGCTAATTTTGTCTTTAGCTAAATTCGCCCAAAGGGAGTTACAATAGTCCAATTTAGATAAAACAAGGGAATTAATTAAAAGTTCTGTTATATGCTTCGGTATTAAATTACGAATTTTGCTTATTTTTTTTCATTTCTATGTACATAGATTGTATGGTGTTATTCACGTGGCTTGTCATGGAAAGATCTTTATCAATTATGACGCCAAGGTTTTTTGCTTTATTTGAAAATTCTATTGTTCTATTTCCGAGAGTAATAGGTGATTTATTTGCCTGTTTAAATATACTCGGCCTTCCACACATTAAAATCTCAGTTTTACTATCATTTAATTTTAACTTATTGTGGTACATCCAAGATTTAATCTCATTAAAACAGCTCGTAATTCGTTGTATTAAGAACTGTAAATTACTAAGGGGTGCTGAATCATATATTTGCGTATCTTCTGCATAAAAATGATAACTAAGATTGAATCTGGATATCACACTAGAAAGGGGCTGCATATATACAGTAAAAAGGACAGGGCCAAGAACAGAGCCTTGTGGCACTCCAAAATTTAGTAAAACTTGTTCTGACTGAACACCATTCACCACGACAGTCTGCCATCGATCCCGTAAATATGATGTAAACCATTTAAGGGCAATTCCTTTTATGCCGAACGTATTTTCTAGTCTTCTTAACAAAATGTCATGGTCAATGGTGTCAAAGGCAGCTGAAATATCTAAAAGGCATAATACATTGATATTGTTAGCATCAGCATTACATAACAAGTCATTAAAGATTTTAATAAGCGCCGTTTCAGTACTGTGTTGATGTTTGTAGGCTGACTGAAAGGGTTGTTCCAAACTGTTGTTCTTAAGATGAGATGTTAATTGTGTAAGAACTACATTCTCCAAAAGTTTTGACAAAAAAGGTAAATTTGATACAGGACGATAATTGTTTAATATATTGTGGTCCAGTGATGGTTTCTTCAGAAGTGGTTTGACGAGGGCACTTTTAAAGCACGATGGAACTTCGCCAGTCAGTATGGATGTATCTATGATTGATGTAATGGATGGTAATAATGTATCGATGGAGCTGGCCAAAAGCTGTGCTGGTAGGGGATCAAGGTCGCAGGATTTAATGGGGGCTTTTTTTATCAACTCGTTTATGAAACTAGGTGAAACTGGTTGGAACTTGTCTAAAGGGGTACCACAGAATGTATTTGTATCTATAAATGGTTCATGCCGATCTAGTTCTGAACGAATGTTATGGATTTTGTCTTTAAAATAAGTTGACAAATGTGTTTGGCAAGTCTCTTTGATTGGTTGTAGATGGTAATGAAGTGCATCTTTCACGTCCAAGTAGATCATTGCAGACGTTAAATAATTGTTTACAAGATTTAGAAGTTTCGAATTTTGAAAGAAAATACGTGGTCTTTGCCTTTTTTAATGTTGTCTTCCAGGCACGAAATGCGTTCTTGAATATTTCACGATGAATCGTAAGGCCTGATGTTTTCAGCAGTCTTTCTGCTCTTGGTACTTTTGTGTTGATTATCTGACATTTTCTGAGAAATGTTTGCATTTTGTTGGTGTTGCAAGATTAATCTGGAAACCCTGTCAACAATGAAGAATAAAATTAAAATCATGGCGATGGCAAGCAATGACATTTGTGGTTTGAAATTTATTATTAAATAACGAAGCACATAAACCACGTTGACTGTTTATTTTGGGAGATGTTAAACCAGATTGCATGATTGTGAATTCGATTTATCGATTTTGAAATGGGATAGAGTGAATTGTAATTATTTAGGGGCTATCTTGAACAGTTTTCAACTCGACGTCCCCTTCCCATCCCATCCTTTTGAAGTATCGGCAGCAGGCGAGAATTTTAAGGCCCCGTGTCCACTCGACCAGAAACAAACCGACTAAAAGTCGGCCGTCTTTCTGTGTTTGTAATTTATATGATAAAAACAACTCTTTTTTTTTTAAAGAAAGAAACTAAAATTATATTAGAATCGAACTTCTTCTTCTTCAAGTATTTCTTCTTTGTCACTCAAGTAGGACACCATCACTTTCTTACAACATAGCTAGAAACTCGGGGTAGTTCATGCCCCATATTTGACTGATGTGTGTGTCATCAGCAGCGTGTTCATATTTTCGGGTATTACAACCCAAATGATTATGGTCTCATTCTTGTACTGAAAAGTGTCTCAAACCAACTCGAAATATTATTGTCCATTCATTACAACAATGTTAAATCAAGCCCATAATTGCGTTCGGTTATTAGACCTGTAAATATGTGCTTGTCGATCACCAGCCGTTTCATTCATTTGTAATTTATATGATAAAATCAACTCTTTTTCTTTTTTAAAGAAAGAAACTAAAATGATATTAGAATCGAACTTCTTCTTCTTCAAGTACCAAGTCTGTGCCAGACATCGGTGATCATGGTACGCCATTCATCTCTCTGATCAGATAACCTTAGAAAACTTATATTACTCTTCTCTTTCTTTGTCACCCAGCTGTTCAACCTATTCAAATATGTTTGAATATCAAGGAGGTTTGAATATCTAAAATTGTATCTGTTATTTTCCAAAATGACCATATCAGATAGACAAGGAGGAGCAATTTTGTATAAAATTTTAAACGTTTCCAAAGCAATTGTTCTCATTCGTCTTATTTGTAGGGAGGGGACTTTGGCCTTTGAAAGTAATTGGTCGTAGGATCTTTTGTCATCTTCATAAATAAAAACGCAGTGCTCTTTCTTGTATCTTTTCAAGTTTATCACAATTTGTTTTGGAACAGAAATGCCAAGCTAGTGGACAGAAATTGAAATTTGACAATACAAAAGAGTGAAATATTGTTAACTTGTTCAACTTTGAAAGCTATTTTCCAAGCCTTTTTAAGACATTTAATTGCTGAGAAGCTTTACGGCAGATGGTTTTAATGTGTAAATCAAATTTTAGTTGGTAGTCTATGTCGATCCCTGGTAATTTTACAACTTCTTCACATGTAGTACTTGCAGTTCCAATATGGAACGTGGGTTTCTTTGTGTGTGTTTTTGTACCTACTGCAATTGCCTGGAATTTGTCCGGGTTTGCTTGCATGCAATTTATTTCGAACCACTTGATAAGAATTTCGCTTTCATTTTCATATCGAAATTTGAATGAGAATATGACAGGGTATTATCGTCAGCATAATTATATAATTTTCCCTCTCTGATAAAGTAAAATATATCATTTATAAAAATGTTAAAAAGTAATGGTCCAAGAATTGATCCTTGTGGAACGTCTTTTTTAATGCCTGCCCACTCGCTCACAGCATCCTCTAATTTTATTTGTTGTTTTCTTCCGCTCAAGTAATTTTCAATTAGATAAAGAGCTTTTTGTTCTAGCCCATAGGCAGCTAGTTTAGCAATAAGAATGTTGTGAGGCAAGCAGTCAAAAGCCTTCGAAAGGTCCATGAGGATTGCAGCGACATATTTGTTATTGTCTAATGCCTCTTTCCAATCTTCAATTAAACGCAAAAGTGTTGTTTGGCAACCATGGCCTTTACGAAAAGCATACAAGTAGTCATTAAAAATGTCATCGAAATATATTGATAATTGCTGAAATATAATTTTTTCAAATACTTTGGAAACAACAGGTAGAATGCTAACAGGACGATAGTTTTTCACATTTAGAGGATCTTGTTTTTTATATAAAGGCGTGACTTGTGCTAATTTCAATTGATCAGGAAACACACCAAAAGAAATTGATTTTTAATTAGATTCGTTATTGGTTCAGCCAGCACGGGGGAGCCAGCTTTAAGAAGTCTGGCCGGAAAATTGTCAAAACCAGTTGCTTTCTTAATATTGATATTGTTGATAACTTTCTGGACAGTGTGTGAATCAGTTTCTTTGAATTCAAATTTCGGAAGGTCAGGTAAGTTTTCTTTGATGGATTTGATGCTTGGGTGAGTTTCTTGATCAAAAACAACGTCTTTACCAATGTCATTTGCAACATTTACAAAGAAAGAGTTAAAATTGTTACAGATATCACCAACATTATTCAATATCTTATCACCATCTTGAAGTACAATCTTTTGTTGATCTTTGTTGTGCTTCTTCGATAAGAATGGTTTGACCGTTGGCCAGAAATCTTTTGACTTCTGTCCTCCGGTGCACCTTTCTAAGAAGTAACGTTTAATTGAACTTCTTTTTAATTTTACCACATAATTTCGTTGTTCTTTCTAACTTTCCCATGATATTTTTGTTTTTTCTTTCAAGTATTTGTTATGAAGCATTCTTTTTCTATATATAGCTTTTCTTAATTCACTGTTCATGTATGGTACTGGCTTCCTTAGTGGGTATCTAGTTTTGAAAGGGGTATGTTTATTTGAGATTAAAATTACTTTATCGATAAATTCTCCATATTCAGTATTTACGTCGTTTTCTGAATTACTGGTTTTGGTTAGAACAGAATGCAAATCTTCCTGAAAACCTTTCTCGCAACAGGTCCTAAAGCTTCTATAACATATTTTGTTTTTCTTAATTTGTGGAACATTATGTTTAATATAAGTTGAAATCATATTGTGACAGTCACTGACGCCTGTTGGAAAATTTAGAGGTTTAGAAAATAAATCGGGTTTGTTGGTGAGCATAACATCAATTAAAGACGGTTTGCAGTTCTTTTTAGAACATGTTGGTTTACATATAATATTTACTAAGTTAAAAACGTCACATATATCACATAGAGTTTTTGATTTGTTTTCACAGATCATATCGTAATTTAGGTCGCCAACTATCAACAGATTGTCACTATGTTTGACGCCTTTGTCTATCACGGGACTGACTTGTTTGTAAAATATCTCGTCCTTTTTTGATGGTGGTCTGTAGATGGAATATATAATCCATTTAGCATCGCCTAGATTTATTTAATGGACAATGCCCTCTATGTTGTGTGATTCTATGTCCGGTCTTCTTCTGGTTGCAATGTCAGATCTTATCCATGTTGCTATTCCTCCACCCTTGCTGTTTCTGTCGTGACGTTCAAATCTGAAGCCCTCAACTGCAAACAATGAGTCTAGAAAGGTTGAATCAATTTTAGTTTCAGAAATGATAAGCATGTCCACCAGATTGTCCAAAAGTAATGGTTGAATTTCGTCGAATTTGTTTCATAGACTATTTGTGACCCTCCGCCTCGAAACGGTATTAAGTCGTTTTTTTCAATTTTGGGTTTTTGGTACCCAATCATAGCTTATTTTATGCTTTAAAATTTGATACCAAATTTATACAATTCTGATTATTCATTGCCGAGATATGACCGTTTGAAGTAGGGAGAGTGTAAAAACCAAGTTTTGAGATAATAGACTTTGATGTGAGGCACCGTTTTCACGCACAGTCAAATCAATGGGCAAAGATAACTCCTTAGATACGGGCATCGAAAATTTGATGAGAATAGTAAGATTTGGCATGAGCTTAGATTATACATCTAATAATGTACATACAAATTTTTGAAACAATCCAATTATTACTTTTGTAGTTATCTATTATTATGTAAGATGTCCTTAAAATAAATAAAACATCCAAAAAGAAAATATGCGACAATTTTATGACATTGCTCACCACTTTTTGAAGAATTTTTGATATTTAAATAAAAAATCAATGAGATGAGAATTATTAATGTGGCATTTTGTCTCATATAATAGAAGAAATACGATTTCAAAATGTCAAAAGTTAAATAAGGGTTTATAATTTCAAAGTACAGTTTGAAACTACGTGAAGCCGGGTGGGCAGGGAAAGATATATATCACGAAATAGGATGAGAGAGGAAGAGAAAGAATGAGAGAGTAACACACAGAGAGAGAGAGAGAGAGAGAGAGAGAGAGAGAGAGAAAGAAAGAGAGAGAGAGAGAGAGAGAGAGAGAGAGATGTTCGTTTTGTCATGCTTTCTTTGTATACTGAGGTAAGGGGGGGGGGGGGGTTTAGACATCAACAATGTGGGTGAACGCTGAGAAAAAGAGAGATTCAATGTGTGTGTATGAGAGAGAGAGAGAGAGAGAGAGAGAGAGAGAGAGAGAGAGAGAGAGAGAGAGAGAGAGAGAGAGAGAACGAAAAAGAGAAGCGAGAAGGGGAGGGGAGAGAGACTGCTTGTGCATTAAGAGGGCGGGAGGGAAATATAGTAAAGATTGAAGCCTGTATAAGTGTATATATATATGTGTGTGTGTGTGTGTGTGTGTGTGTGTTTGTATGTGTGAAAGAAACAAAAGGGAGACGGAGAGAGTGAGGCATGAAGAAAGGGATGGAGGCGGAGCAAAGAATTGTAGGGATAGTTTAAGAAAGCATTTTGTTTCAAAGTAAGTCAACTGGAAACATATTGACCAATGTGATTGCAATCAAAGAAATGGGCTAGTCAAATTATTCATTGCATTGTTTCCATTTTGAGTCAGATTACAGCTTGAGGAGGAGGGGGTGGGGCTTATTGTGTAATGACTTACTTGAAAACATGTTATTGAATCTCTCTTTTTCTCAGCGTTCACCCACATTGTTGATGTCTAACCCCCCCCCCCCTTACCTCAGTATACAAAGAAAGCATGACAAAACGAACATCTCTCTCTCTCTCTCTCTCTTTTTCGCTCTGTGTGTGTGTGTCTGTGTGTGTTTGTCCCTCTCTCCTTTTCATCTAACTTTCTATCTATCTATCTCCATCTATCTATCTATCTATCTATCTATCTATCTATCTATCCATATATCTATCTATCTATCTATCTATCTATCTATATATCTATCTACCTATCTATTTATCTATCCATCTATCTATTTATCCATTAACAGGTCTGTCTCTCTGTCTGTTTATCCATACATTTAACTGTTTTTCATTTTTTTAGTTAGGTGGGGAAATTCTACACCCAACTTTTTCAATTTATTGTCATAAAGTTTCTATTGATGAGGTGATCCCACAACCAGGATACACATATCCCACAGCCATTCACACGTGGATTCTGTACAAATAACATTAAAAAAGAAACAACATTCATAAATTCCAAAATCCAATGTCAATTGTTTTATTTTACAAAGACAGGCTCCAGCTAAATTCCACACCCTACAGGTTTCGAATTTCTAATGTCTTTTTTTATGTGAAAATATTTAATTAAAATGCTCTGTCAATGGTTTTATTTTACAAAGAAAGGCCCCAGCTATCATCTCAAGTAAATAGTTATATCTTGATCCAATTTTTGTTTTGTTTTTTGTTTACTTTTGTTTTTCTTAGAAAATCACATCATCCAAAATTCTTGGAAGTGTGTAGCCTATTAATCCTGTTTGAATAATAAGCCGCATTGCGGGCCAGCATTATGTTACTTATGTCTGCCCATGCTTTAGAGCTGGATCTAGAAGGGATTTATGTTCACGTTTTTCTCCTTTTTCTATAGAGATTGGCTAATCAGGGTGATGAATTACAAGAAAATACGGTGTCGTATGACTATGCAGATACGGTGAAAGCGGTCGATTTCGTTACATCTGGAGGGATGGGCTGCAAATGTGCTGCCAAATTATACAACCTAAACTGGCGAACAGTTCGTGATTCAGCAGAATGGGAAAAGATATTTACTGCTTACTCAAATAATGAATGTGGGTGTGGAATTACCCCGAGTGTGTAATCGCCCCACCTTACCAATGCAGCAGGACAAAGAAATAATAGCTCGTGGTGTGTATCAAAATGCACAAAAACACACATATGTAACACACGCATGCTGACGTCATGACGGCATTTTAATGGCCGATAGGCGCATGTGATGACCGTTGACCAATCAGAATCATTCATTTGTCAGGGAAACCTTGACTTGTTTACAGTTTTTAAAGTTCATTATTGGTTGAACCATGAAATTGTGGAAACAGTCATCCTTTCTCTGAGATAGATAAAGACACGTGGTATGTTACACGCTATTGGGCTGAGGAAAAGACTCAGTCTTACTAAGCCTTGGAAAGGGTGGCTATCTGAGAGAAAGTCAACCCTCGTTTTGAATGTTTCACTGATAGTTGTATTTTTTAACTTGAAATTTATTTAACTTATCGTCAATGTTTATGTTGAATTATTATGTTTTCATGTAGAAAAATGATTGTAGTTTCTGAAACAACCAAAAACTCAAATTCGATCATTTTGACCATTTCCACTTTAAAACCGTTTTCTTCCTTTTCCAAATCCCGACTTAATACCGCTTCGAGGCGTAGGGTCACATTTATATTCAGATGGCATATTCGAAAATTGTGAGGATGAGATTTTCTTTCTCTCCTTAATTCTTTAGCTATGCAATGTGTATTGTTTTTTCCAAGATCAGCTATCTCCTCAGTCTTATTTTGGTATGATTGAGTGTTGATATTAGCAACACGTTGATTGTTTTTGTTGTAAGATGTGTCATTTATTGTTTCTGATTGGTTTTCCGTTTGTACTTGAGTCGAAATGGGGACGTTAATTAATGTGTGAGGAGGTCGAAGAAAAGGACGGTTTCGAGACATCCGTTCACCGATTTCAGTTATTGTGTGTTGTTTATCTTGCTGTTGTTTACTGTCTCTGTGGTCGTTCTGGAAATAATTGGAATTTGATATTGGTGAGTTGTCGTAAGGTGCGTTTTTACTCAATGAATTGTCTAGTAGTATAGGTTTGAAAGAACCGTTTGATAATGTTACATACCAAAGTATTAACTAAAATAAATAATGATGAATATTTAACTCAATTTGCTTCCCTCATCCGTTACACACCAATAATTAGCCACCTGTTAGAACACGCCAAATAGCTCACTCAGTAAGCCCTGATACTTTGACCTAAATGCCAAAGTAAGCCAGTACACCATCTGGGCTTTTTTTACCCACCGTCACGTAAAGCCTATATTTCAAGAACCTGCTTTGTTTGTTTGTTTTGTTTTAAAGGGTTTTACGGCACTTGCAACACATTTAGGTTATATCAGCGCCAGTAAAAAGGAAGGAAATGGGATAGTAAAAAGTTATAGAATTACAATTAAAGTACCCAAGAGAAAGTAAGACAAAGGGGAACTGGGAACAAATAGGGATCAGATGTAGATTCCAAGAGCATACCACCAATGTACTTAGTTTGAGATCACCTATAAGTCTCATCCGGACACAAGCACAAAATCCAACAAAGAGGAATACACTCAAATGCTTACAGACATAAAAAATAACAAATATAATAATACATAACAGAGGAAAAACTATCATCAAGGAAAAAATATCATCTCCCAAAACAATAACTATGCATTTGACTTTTTCCCTCCCAGCCAGGACTCCGACCAGGGCCAGGAAAAAAAAACCAAGCAATCTCATTCCAAGACAAAAGACACAAAACATGTTGGAAAACAGATATAGGGGGATAGAAGACACAGTATGTACCTCCCTGCCCACTGTGGGAGGTCAGGATCCCCACCAAGTAGAAGAACCTGATTTAAAAGTATGGTGCTCGTGATCTGTGGGGCTGATTGTTTTGTGTAACAAATAGGCCTGTACGATAGGTGGCAAAAACACCGAAACATACAAGTGATATAAATTCAAGTTACAGTATCATACCTGCCTACGCAAAATTCATAAGTAATAAATAGTAAAATTTCAGTAATTACTTTACCATATAAAAAACAAAAGTTACAAATCTTTTATATGTTTCATTAATAAATTTTGTTATTAAAATCCACCATTACGAGTTAGCGATCAACTTAGCATGGGCGTGAACTCAGCAGTAGTCTTTATAACTTTCTTCTTCAAGTACGGTACCAAGTCTGTGCCAGACATCGGTGATCATGGTACGCCATTCATCTCTCTGATCAGATAACCTCAGAAAACTAATATTACTTAATTTAGGGTTTTACGGCACTTGCAACACATGAAGGTCATATCAGCGCCAGTAAATAGGAAGAAAATGGGAAAGTAAAAAGTTCTAGAATTACAATTAAAGCGCCAAGACAAGGTAAGACAAGGTGGAATTGGTTCAAATAGGAAAAAGATGTAGATTCCAAGAGCACACTATCAAAGTACTTAGTTTGAGATCTCCTAAAAGTCTCATCCAGACACAAGCACAGGTCCCCACTAAGAGGGATACACTCAAATGTTTACAAATCATATATATGTATACAAAACATAATACAGTACAAAATAGAGAGATGATTTATAAGAAAAAAAAGTATCATCTCCCAAAATTCTAACTATACATTTGGCAGTTTCCCTCCCAGCCAGGGCCAGAACAAAAACCAAGTAATCTCAATCCAAGACAAAGACAGAAAGCAAGTTGGAAAACACAGATATATGGGGATAGAAGACACAGTAAGTGCCTCCCTGCCCACTATGGGAGGCCAGGAACCCCACCCAGAGGCTTGATAATTTATGAAATACATGAATTATACAAGAATAAAGGCAATGACTGGATCATTGGGTATTGGTTTATGAATGACAGTGGAGATAAAGCGATATCAACATGGGACAACAGATATAAGATTCAATGTCATCATATACATATGCCCCCCCCCCCTCCCCCCTCCCCTACTCTCTCCGACCGAATCCTATTTAAGTTGTATCATTTTAATATTTCTTTGTTTTTTGTTTGTTTGTTTTTAAGGGTTTTACGGCGCTTGGAACACATTTAGGTCATATCAGCCCGTGCAAAGGAAGAAAATGGTATAGTACTGTAAAATATTCTAAATGTACAATTAAAAGGACTAGGGGAAAAAGTAAAACAAATGTGAATGGTATAAATAGGGAACAGATGTAGATTCCAAGTGCACACTATCAGTAAACTTAGTTTGAGATTACCTAAAAGTCTCAACCAGACACCAGCACAAGATCCCTCTCAGAAGAATACACTCAAATGTTTACAAATGTTTTTTTAAAAAACGAAAAAACAATACAGTACAAGGAAAAAAAATATGTCACAAAACCTCTAATTATACATTCGACTGATTCCCTCCCAGCCAAGTTCTCCGGCCAGGGTCAGGACAAAACCAAGTGATCCCAATCCAAGACAAAGACAGAAAGCAATTGGAAAACAGATACAGGGGTATAGAAGACACAACGAGTACCTCCCTGTCCATTGTGGGAGGTCGGGAGCCCCACGCAATAATAATATTTCTTTGTTCCTTTTGATTTTATAATAACGTATGACGAAATTTGAGGTGCTAGTCAAATATTCCGGTTAAACCAATTGTCAAAAATTCTAACAAACCTCTAATAAAAAAAAATTGAGCTTTTATATAAGCGCAATATCCACTAAACGTGCTCAAAGCACTTTACAAGGCCAACAGCAACACTTAACATGTAGGACGGGACATGACGCCTGTTAGGCGATATTACATTTTTTCGGAGAGAGACAACGCTGTTAACGGCTAGGTACTAATTTTACACATGAGTACGGTGAGTGAATGTGAGTAAAGAGCCTTATCCAAGGATTCAACTATGCACCGAGCGAGGCTCGAACGCAAGACATTCCGATCCTAAAGCAAGTGTCATACCACAAGACCACATAGCAGGGTGGGGGCTGCCTGCGTGTGATTGTAAAGATCGAATGCAATGGCTTCAGATATGAAATAAAACTAACAATGTTGTTTGCGCTGTTTCCATCCAAAGCCTTTCAATTTTATACTGTTCGTTTGTATTTTTATGGATAATAACGATGGGCTAAAATGCTGTTTTACTAAAAGTGAGGGACCAAAGCTAGCATTTGAAATTAAGGACCAACTTGTATGTCGACAGGGAATCAGTTAATGGGCTTTGAAAGGCATTCGGTAAGTTATAAATAAAGTTTCCTTCATTATATAACAAACCCCCCCCCCCCCCCCCCGCACCCCAAAAAAACAAAAAACAAAAAAACAAAAACAAAAACAAAACAAAACAAAAAAAATCCCCGCCATTTTTTCACTGTATTAAACTTTTTATGTTAATTAGCCCTCTCCTTTTCACCTTTGTTTTTGTTTGTACGGGTCTTAAGATAAGATAAGATATACTTTATTGATCCTGAATGGAAATTATCATAATACGGAAATGAGCCAGTAAACAGGAAGATGAAAGGGGAAAGTTGTAAATCTGAAATTAAAAGTACCAAAAGAGAAAGCGTTTGGTTTTAAGGGTTTTACGGTGCTTGCAACACATTAAGGTCACATCAGCACCAGTAAAAAGGAAGAAAATGGGTTAGTAAAAAGTTCTAGAATTACAATTAAAGCACCCAAGAAAAGGTAAGACAAAGGGGAATTGGTTCAAATAGGAAACAGATGTAGATTCCAAGGGCACAGCATCAAAGTACTTAGTTTGAGATCACCTAAAAGGCTCATCCAGACACAAGCACAGGTCCCCACTAAGAGGAATACACTTAAATGTTTTACAAATCGTAATATAATATAAAGAAAACACAATACAATGCATAACAGAGAGATGATTTACAAGGAAAAAAATATCATCTCCCAAAACTAACTATACATTTGACTGTTTCCCTCTCAGCTAGAGTATCTGGCCAGGGTCAGGACAAAACCAAGTAATCTCATTGAGTGAGTTGGAAGACAGATATAAGGGGAAAGAAGACACAGTAAGTGCCTCCCTGCCCACTATGAGAGGCCAGGAACCCCACCCAGTAAAAGAGAAAGCGTAAGGCAAAGGTTGGAGCAGAAAAATTCACGAGTATTTCACCGATGTGCCAGTTTTGACATTCACTCAAAGTCCCAGCCAAGCACAAGCAAAGGATCCTGTTATGAAGGATACACTTAAATATTTACAAAGTACTATATTATACATTATTCAAAGCCAATAACTATGTATAACACTACAGGACATAGAGATGGTTTACAAGGAAAACTATTTGTCAATATACCATACATTTGACTGCCTCCCGCCCAGCTAAGGATCCCTCTACCAGGACCAAGAAAAATAAAATGATTAGTCTCTAACGAGAACAAAGACAGAGAGCAATATCGAAAGCGAAAACAGATATGGGGGATTGAAGATACAGCAAAAATGACTTCTCCGCCCACCTTGGGAGATCTTTTTTGTTTGTTTGTTGCTTTAGGTCTCTTCCAACACAATTGAGGCTATATGAGAGACCGCTGAAACAAAAAAACAAGCAATCTAACAAAAATAGTACAAATGTAAATCAAAATCATAACCTAAAGATATCATAAGCTAAATTATAAATAACCAAGAACAAACAGGCAGAAGATTTACAGAAAAAAAAAATATCCCTGTCAAAAATACAATCACAAACCAAAGAAGCAGGATAGGCTAGTAAAGAGAAGAAGAAACGACATCACTATCGGATCGTACACCCATGCGAACATCATAGGTATATGATTCAAGGGTGATGCTCCCATCCAACCACCCGCCTTGGGAGATCTGAAGACCCCACACAGATAAATCAACTTCTAGAGATCTCAAGGTATTTTTACTTGGACAAGAGATGAGATTATAAAGGAAACAAAACAATTATTAAACACACAATCTTTGTTTGTTGTTTGTTTTTAAGGGTTTTACAGCACTTGCAACACATTAAGGTCATATCAGCGCCGGTAAAAAGGAAGAAAATGGGAAAGTAAAAAGTTCTAGAATTACAATTAAAGCATCCAAGAAAATTGAAGACGAAAGGGGAATTGGTTCAAATAGGAAACAGGAGTAGATTCCAAGAGCACAATATCAAAGTACTTAAATTGAGATCACCTAAAAGTCTCATCCAGACACAAGCACAGGTCCTCACTAAGAGTAATACACTCAAATGCTTACAAATCATACATAATACATAAACAAAACATTATACAGTGCATAACAGAGAGATGATTTACAAGGAAAAAAATATCATCTCCCAAAACTAACTATACATTTGACTGTTTCCCTCCCAGCTAGGGCCAGGAAAAAACCAAGTAATCCCATTTCAAGACAAAGACAGAATGCAAGTTGGAAAACAGATATACGGGGATAGAAGACACAGTAAGTATGTACCTCCCTGCCCACTATGGGAGGTCAGACAGTGGACTAAAACATTTAATTTAAAACTAAATGACCAAGAAACTATAATAAATTTCATTACACTTTACATCAAATGAAAACAACAACAGCCTTTGTTTTTAATGTAGATAAACATTTATTGATTTATCAATGACAATAGAAGATGGAAACAGGCTGTATAAATAATGTAATGCATGTATATGTATATGAACCATATCGAGTTTGTTACTAATTCACCCTTTAAGCCACTGGAAACAAAAGCCAAAGACAGCTCAATATCTGAAAGTTTGAAACGAAATCTAGGAATGGAATCTAACTTGAGCATTTGTATAGCACAATATCCACTAAACGTGCTCCAAGCGCTTTACAAGAGGTCAATAGCCAACAGCAACACTTTAGGACAAGACATAACAGCGGCTTTGCGATATTGCCATTTTTTTCCGACAGAGACAACACTGTTAAAGGACAGGTAACCCATTTTACACCTGAGGACGGTGAGAGAATGTGAATAAAGAGCTTTTTCCAAGGACTCATCTACACGCGGCTCAAAGCATGACTCAAACCCTAGACCCTCCAAATCAAGGGTGAGTGTCATACCACAAGACCACATGGCAGCTAGGTATAAACCAAAAATTAAAACCCAACAAATATTGAACCCATAAGTTTTAAAGTTGAGATTTTATAGAGCGCAATATCCATATAACGCGCTCAAAGCGCTTTACAAGAGGTCCCTGACCAACCTCAACACTTAACATGTAGGACATCACATGATGCCTGTTTGGCGATATTACAATTTTTTTGGACAGAGACAACGCTGTAAACTGCCAGGTACTCATTTTACACCTGAGTACGGTGAGAGAATGTAAGTAAAAAGCCTTTTCCAAGGACTCAACAATGCGCCGAGAAAGGCTTGAACCCAGGACCTTCATCCGAAAGTGAGTGTCATACCACAAGACCACATGGCAGCATAAGTTTTGTAGGAAAAAGGAAAGTATTATGTACATCTTCCCATTAACTATTTTTGTTGCCCTGTAAAGATAATATTGTTTTGTTTGTTTGTTTTCAATGGTTTTACGGCGCTTGCAACACATCCAGGTTATATCAGCACCAGTAAAAAGGAAGGAAATGGCAAAGTCAAATTCTAGAATTACAACTACAGCACCCAAGAAAAAGTAAGACAAAGGGGAACTGGGAACAAATAGGGATCAGATGTAGATTCCAAGAGCACACTATCAAAGTACTTAGTTTGAGATCGCCTAAAAGTCTCACCCAGACACCAGCATAAAAGATCCCACCTAGAGAAAAACACTCAAATGTGTACAAATCCTAAGATAAAAATTAAAAAATAACAATAAATAACAGAGATATGATTTACAACGAAAAAAATATCATCTCCCAAAACCATATACATTCGACTGATTCCCTCCCAGCCAGGGCCAGGACAAAACTAAGTAATCTCATCCAAAGACAAAGACAGAAAGCAATTGGAAAACAGGTATAGGGGTATAGAAGACACAGAAAGTACCTCCCTGCCCACTATGGAGAGTCGGGAAGCACACCCAGTTCGAGATATTCAACGATGTTATCGGTAATTTATCTGTAATAGTAAATGTAGATCTAAAAAAAAACCACATTTAGGTTTGAGTCTCTCTTATTTTCCATATTGGTAATTTAAAACATAATTTCAAAAATGTTTTGTTTTTCAAAAACTCTTGATGTGTTTCCTTCCCAACTCATGTGAAGTCGCCCATTTTATCCATTTTTGGAAATTAAAAAAAAAAATATGTTTTTTTTGTTTTTCAATTTTAAATTTTTAATTGTCTCTTTAAAAGTTTTTATCCCCCATACAATTTGAGTAAGTCCTCATTATTGGCATTACAGGATATTTTACAATATAAATATCTTCTTTAATTTTTAAGATTTTCAGTATCTCTTAAAGTGTTTCATTTCCAGTGCATTAATACAAAGGCATGCAAACTCTAGATATATAACATCAGAACATATCACTGTAGTGTTGTTTGATGAGAATGATAGGATTTAACATTCAATATCACAATCCTGTGTATACGTCATCAAAAAGGTGAAGTGTATGATTTAATGATTGATGGCGTAAAAGAACGTAAAAGAACAACGTATGACTGAGAAGGTTATCTCCTTTGCCAGTCATCATCAGGCAAATTCCCAAAACTTCACCCACCCACCAAAAAAAAATAGATTCTTTTTGTCTCAAACAAAAAGCATTAAGTTCTTGCTATGTATCATTTTTTTCCCCAGCAAAATGAGCTCGAATTAAATTTTTTGTAACTATAACAAACATTTTTCTTGAAATTTTGTGATGTACAAAAGAAATCAGAATGAGAAAAATGTTGGCTGTATCATAATGAATGTGACGATTTTACTATGGTTGGTAAGGAGGTCAAATTCATCTTGGATATTTGGATATGAACTACATCCATACACTATTCTACTCTTACTCCCAATCCAATCCAATACTGTCGCAGCTTCAGTGCCCCAAGGCAAATGTGACATTTCGTCTACGTGTAGGCCTTGTGCAGTGTTACAGGCTTGAAAATTCAGAGCTAATATGAGTAATAAGTTAAAGCAACAAAACAAAACAAACAAACAAAAAAAAAAAAAAAGAAAAGAAATATACCAATTCAGAGGTAATATTATGAGTAATAAAGCTTAGGAAACAAAAACAAAATAAAAATAGACCAGATATATTGCTTTTCTTTTCTTCCCTCACTTATTTCAAAGGTGATTTACATTCACTATTGGTGCAGGCATTTTATTTTTTAAAAAATGAATAATACACAAACTATATTATGCGGAAACATGTCAATTTACAATTATTTTTATAAAAGACTGCAGATATGTACAGTACTGGAAATCTATTTAAATCAACCCGTCACAGATAGGGTTAAACATTACACTGAAGAGGGACGGAAAAGACGAGTCAGAATATAATATCAAATGCTACGAAATCCCTCTCCAATAAAACAAAAGCAACATGAAATGTACTGACATGAGATATGGTGCTATATTATACAGGGGGTCCCAGAAATCGCCACCATGTAGATTCTTATGATAATACACATGAATCGCAATTTTCATTAATAATCATAACAGATGCTCCAATTGTTCATCTTCTGAACTGATACATGCATCGATTCTCTTTATAAAACTATTTCTTGGAAACGGTTAATCAAAAGGCAGACAGTAGTATAGCGGAGTGGGTTTTGTCTCATAGCGCAGTGGCTTTTGTCTCAGGATCAATATGTGACCCATCATCTCAAAACGGTATTATGTCGGAACAAACAATATGTTTAAAAGCCGAATTTAATGTTAAACTGGTCAAAAATATCAATTGTTGGCATTAGCACCCTAAAATATGGTATCCATTCTCCTCAATAAAACATAAATTCAACACAAGTCTGATATTTCTGGCTATGAATTCAATTTTCAACATTTTAACAAACCCGACTTAATACCGTTTTGAGGAGAAGGGTCACATATGGTTGAATTATTCAGCTATATAACGGTATGTTGCCCCATTTTTTCCAAACATAAAAACCAATTAAACTTTCTTGTATCATTGATTATTTTTTCATCCATATCTGGAACATATAGGAACCCAAATTATCAAATTATTATAAATTAATATTAATGATATATTGTTACTCTTACGTATTTTTATAAAAATCTACATGTTGTCCGAGTTCTGGGACACCCTATTGTATTTCAAGAGTAAGTTAAAAAAGAAAAAAGGTCTAGATATCACTTCCATGGAACCACCCTAACATTATCCATAGCGATTTAAAGAGGTTTCTTTTCTTGCACGTTTCTCTCTACAGTTTTATGGTACTACCTTCTTCATAATTATTTTGTTTGCTTTTCCACTATAGATAGTATGCGCTTGGCTAAGAAGTTCACAAAATCCGAATGTATAACGGACCAACAGACAAAACTATGTGTAATCATGAACTTTTCTAGAGTGAGAGATTTGTTTGTTTTTGTTTTTAAGGGTTTCACGGCGCTTGCAACACATTTAGGTCATATCAGCGCCAGTAAAACGGAAGAAAATTGGATAGTGAAAAGATTCTAGATGTACGATAAAAAAGGACTTGAGGAAAAAAGTAAGACAAAGGGGAGTGGTTCAAATAGGGAATAGATGTAGATTCCAAGAGCACACTATTACTATCAGTGTACTTAGTCGGAGATCACCTAAATACCTCAGCCATACAGCAGCACAAGATCCCACTAAGAGTAAGAGGAATACACTCAAATGCTTCCATTATACATTCAAAATAACAAACATAATAATACATAACAGAGAGATGATTTACCAGAAAAAAATATGATCTCCCAAAACAATAACTATGCATTTGACTGTTTCCCTCCCAGCCAAGCACTACAGCCAGGACCAAGGCAAAACCAAGTAATCCAAAACAAAGAAATAATGAGTCCGGTGTGTGTTTGTCAGCAAGGATTATGATACTCTGTATATATCTATCAATTACTTTGATAAACATTTACGATGACTAGATGACCATATAACATTTTTCAATGAGAGGGGAAGTTTACACAGGTTGAGAGAAATGAAACTGATAAATCAGAAAGTGTGTATGGTGTCTCTGTCAGCACAGCGTCATGTTGTACTTCTTTACAACTGTGATATGCAGAAGACTGGAAGTCGAAAAGAGAGTTTTAACTAGGGTTGTTCTTATTTTGAAGGTGCTGTTTATCACTTTGAAATAATTTTAAATGGATGCAATGCAATTTAATTTGGTTGCATATTCAAATATTTGTCACTAAAATTACCCAACATCTTGGGCTAAAAAATATGGTTCAAGAAGAAAAAAATTCAAACTTAGCCAGTTTTGGCTAAAAATTAAAAAACCTGTACATGTAAATTAATCTGTATTAGGAACAGATCAGCGTCATATTTTTTAAAATTGTTTTTGTTTTGTTTTTGCATTCTTTACAGCTGTGATGAAATCAACATGCTACAACGCATGTGTCATCCTCTACACATCTAGTCAAAGTGGTTTTCAGCTGTGTCTGCGAGCACGCAGGATAGACGATGGCATTGATGTTTTACACAATGTTACATAAACAAATGAATGAATCAAAATTTGGATAAATTAATAATAATAATAATAATAATAATAATAATAATAATAATAATAATAATAATGATAATAATAATAATATAACATCAATAACATTATAAATTTTTGTTTTCACTAATTAATTTACACGGTAGAAAAAAATAATATCTTTGAAACCGAACCAAAATTAAATCATCTATCATGACTAATCTCTAAATGTTGTTTGTAAGTAAATAAGTAAGTTCAATCATATGGGCAAAGGAGACCAAAAAAAATAGTAAAAAAAAAGTGAGTCATTCTAGTATTCTAAAATAAATAAAGAAGCATTGTGTGCTATTGTTTGTCACTGCTTACAATAATCCCATCCCCCCTCCTTTCCAAGATGCAAACACAGTCAATGAATGAATGTTCAGACAGTAACCGTAAACACTTTCCTTACCAACAGTACGAAAATCATCACTTTCGTTACGATTCAAACAACATTTTTCTTATTCGGATTTGTTTTATAAATCACAAGATTTGAAGAAAAATCTTACAAGAACTCAACACTGTTTTTAAAAGCTTGTTTTGCTCAACAAAATCATGTATACCATGGAACTTCTTGCTTTTTGTTTGTTTTGAGTTTTGAGTTTCAATTTGTTCTGTCATAATGACATGTCAGTAAAAATTTGAAAATTGTAAGTAGGGAGAGAGTTAAACACTTTTAATTGAAGGGTTGAAAAGGTAAGCAGTTTTGTATCAATCATGACTGGGCATCGTCTAACTTGACAAACTTCCCTATCAACTATTAATTACTTTTCCATTCTTGATATAACCATATCCATCCAATGGCGAGCTCTATCTCTTTATTTTGGTGAAGGAAAAATTCAGCAGATTTTCTGATCAATGGCATTTTTATCTCTCGATTACTTGAATCAATAAGTCATCATTGATTGCTTTCGGTTGGAATCAGTTTCAAGATTTAAACTGATAAGAGTACAATAATATTTTCCATATTTTATCCAAACATTTCATGTAAAATTTAACATCCCACTGAATTTTGCCATTTCTATACAGAATATCTAAGATCATATTTGTGTCAGTGCATGACATAATCAGTCGGAAGGTGAAAATTTTGGATTTGCATTCTTTTTCCATTTTCTGAAACAATATGCTCACTAGAGCATTTTAATCTTTATTTGAAGTAAATCGGGTGATTTTTCATGAAGTTATGGTCAGATGTATGGGAAAGGTATCCAGCAACTCCTCAAATTTCATACTTTTTCAATTTGACTAGCTGTAAAAAATATTTAGAAGTGAAATCAAGATTTTGATATTTCCTGAAGATGTACAAAAATGGTTGATTTAATCATTTATGACAAAAACTCATTTTTGATAAAAAACTGACCTTCTAACTAAACTTGTCAATATCTCAGTTCAAACCTTTTCAAAATCCGACCGATTATGTCATTTGTAACTGAAACATTTACTTTTACTTCATTATCCATCTTTAATTGATATTATACAATTATTGACTGACACCAGGAATTACAGTGACATAAGAGTGGAAAGACATAAGTCTACAAGGTCCTTCCTCAAGGTCAATAAGTTACCGACTTCTTTTAGAAATCGCATTGTAACATTTATTCTCATTTCTAAGAAAATGTAAGAATACAAAATGGTAAAATTGAATGGAATATAACACCAAAATTATTTGTTTGCGCACCAGCAATCGGTCAGATGTTACTATTTATCTGACCGGCTTTTTAATAGGGCAAAGAAGAAAGATGGTGGGGGAGTCATAATAAATATTATTTTCACATGAGATGGTCATTATTAATACAAAGCCAAAAGATTTCTAACAACACGCAACAAAATAACTATATGACATCTAAACTGTTATTTTACTATACATACTTCATATGAAAAAACAAACAAACAAACATTAAAACAAAATAACATGTAGCATCTCTTTCTCCTCTCAAACTTTATGTTCAAATAAAAAGAAAATAATTTTAAAATGAATACTTATGATAATTTAAAAAAAACAAATTCCATGTTCTACTGTAAACAACCTCACATTTCTTACTATAAACAACCTCACAAAGCTTCATCACAGAATAGCTCTTAATGAATTTCACACTAACATTACTGTCATTATTATTCATCATTGAAGTGATCGCATCAACCATTAAGGAACAGAGAAGAAACAGTTATATCACATGAATAAGGAAAACGGAGAAATATACCAAAGATAGATTTATGAATAAGCCTTTTACTTAATGAGCTGGCATAATAATTAATGGCTATGGTAACGACACACACACACACACTTAACACCTCTCACGCAAATGGCCTTCATATGGGGGTCCCAAATAGATTTGCATTGATAAATATAATAAATTATAGAAGAGAATGTTAATGTTACAAGAGTTAATATGCCACCTACTGTATCGACCCAGCATTTAGTCAGGGTGAACGAGATACTCAAAATCGGCTTCAATGCACACCTGCCTAATTGAAAACCTAGAAATTTGTAATTTTCGGGAGATAAAAATAGTAGTCGCTACAGTTGACTTTAAAAATGAACAATTTCCCCTCGCAAATGTACAGAATATAAAAATACTAAAATAATGGAACGTTTCAGGTTCAAACCCCTTCTTCAGTTAATAACCAAAACAATTAAAAGTTCTTGGCATTGGATACGACAAAACTATTATTCTGCTGTACTCTGAAAAAAAAAACAAAACAACACAATTTCAAAATTTTGACCTAAAAAATCGTCCTTCAAATATGAATTACAAAAAAAAATCAATATTTATTAAGAAATATGTGTATTACCGTTTCAACTGTTTTCATCTGTGCCTAAGGAAGAGTTCTGAACCAGAAGTGTTTCGTGTTTAGTATTCTGTTATTATTTTTTATTCATTTTGAAGCCGTTACATTCTATTTTGTACATAAGTTTTTACAGCTGGCAGCTATATATTCATCTAAGGATATACAGTATATTTCAGAAACCCACATCAGTTTTTCTGCAACGATTCCCTATTTAGAACAATCTGTCATCCTCACACCATAGCAATGATATCAAAACAGAAAAAGTTGGATTACCTTGGCCATCAAACAGTGGCTGATTATGAATTTTTTTTTTTTGTATCTTAGATTTGTACAGAATACGATGAATATGATGATAGTGATAATGATAGAGATGATGTTAATAATAATTGTCATAATAATAATAATAATAATAATAATAATAATTGTCATAATAATAATAATAATAATAATAATAATAATAATAATAATAATAATAATAATAATAATAATAATAATAATAATAATAACAAGAACATGGAATAGTAATGAAAATAAATAAATTATAACTCCATATTTTTTTTTTAGAAATGAAAATTTACACCGTCTAACATGCCAAACTTATGGCGAGAAAGGGCAGGACTCAATTCAAATCAATTTCCATGTGACGCGAAAGGAAAGGGGGTGGATAAAATAGAGGACCAGCAATAAAAACTTTCATTTAATCACATGAAATGAATACATTTGAACTGTTTCATTATAGGCTAGAGAAATTATATTAAAGTTTCTTTTTCTTTTTTTTTTTTTTTAAATATCAAATTTTTTAAAAGTTTTTTTTGGAGACAAAACGAGTTCCCCCTATCTAGAATAGTAGACCCTGTAGTATAAAGTCTTGGACCGCCATAAAGAATAAGAGTTGTCAAACTTGAGAAGGTAAACGCCCTGGCCGGGGTAAGTGTGACTCCCACAATGCACCTCTTCGTGGCAGTCCCGTCGATATACAGGAATGATTTCATCTGTAGGGGGGCGGTTGTCAACTTTTTTGGAGGGTCCTTTCTCCACATCGCCTCCTGGTTTCTCCTCTGATGCGATAAAAACAAGTAAAAAATTATTTTTTAAAAATTTATTTTTAAAAAATAAAATAAAAAATAAATAAAAAACAAAACAAAGCAAAATTATTATCAGACTTACCAACAGCAGCAAAAAAATTTTTAAAATCTGTATATTTTTGGAAAAAGCAAAATCTGAATTTAATGGACGAAATCTGTTTCAATCCAGGAGCAAATATTTGCAGGTCTGAAAACAGGACGTAATTTAACACTATTGTAATGGCCAATCTTTCGTGCCAGTTTGAGAATATTCCCATTACAACCAGGAGCCCGTAATAATTTGGGTTATCAGACCCACATATAAGTACACTTTGGTTTTAACATAAAAGGTATGATTTCCCATGAAATGTCATTTTAAAATGCCACAAAATACTAATAATAACAATAATAATAAATAATAATAATAATAATAATAATAATAATAATAATAATAATAATAATAATTAATAATAATAATAATAATAATAATAATAATAATAATAATAATAATAATAATAATAATAATAATAATAATAATAATAATAATAATAATAATAATAAAATAATACAATAATAATAATAATAATAATAATAATAATAATAATAATAATAATAATAATAATAATAATAATAATAATAATAATAATAATAATAATAATAATAATAATAATAATAAATAATAATAATAATAATAATAATAATAATAATAATAATAATAATAATAATATAATATCAATAATAAAAATAATACTTTATTGCATCCCAAAAAGGATTCTTTTTTGTACCGACGTGCTATAATTTACACAATGGATAAAAATATAATGGAAAATAATAATAATAATAATAATAATAATATAATAATAATAAAATAAAATAATAATAATAATAATAATAATAATAATAATAATAATAATAATAATAATAATAATACTAATAATAATATATAATAATAATAATAATAATAATAATAATAATAATAATAATAATAATAATAATAATAATAATAATAATAATAATAATAATAATAATAATAATATAATATACATTATTCACCAACAGACGTGGCATGCATAAAAATGATGTGATGTCATTCAGTTTGATCGCATTAAAAAAAAAAACAAACAAGAAAACAGCAACATTTCCAAAGATTTTCCTCTGAAATTTTGGTGAAAAAAATCCGAATCTGGAGGTAAAAGTTCTAATTTGACCAATTTTGGCCTTTAAAAAAAAGCTGAATATAGTGATTAAAACTGTTTATGTGGTGGGTCTGTATTTCAGTGTTTTAACTTCAACTATGGAAAGTGAAAAACCTTTAAAGATGAGGCGTGAAACAAAAAGTCTGTAAGTTGGAAGGTATTCTGTGTCTTTTTCTTCAAATAAAGCGACTGACTCAGTCAGACTGGGTATTATTGTCGATGTGCAAAAGAGAAAAAGAAAAAGGAGTTGTGGTAATTTTCCTGATAGTCTAGGGTGCATCATTCTATGCAAATCTTCAAAAAGGTATGAGAAAAATATTGGTGAAAACCGGCATAATTTCACTATAACTTACTGAAATGATAACTGCAGTACTAAATGTAATGCATCAGTGTGAAATACGGTCAACAGTTGATGTACGACATGCGTGTCATTGGCATTAATTGTATCATTTTCAATGTCATTCACGGTTGAGAAATTTTTAAAAAAAATATTACAAAAATCGTACAAAATCCTTTGGAATCATATCCACATATTTGGGTCCGAACGAAATCATACATGTTGGCAGGTCTGCTTACATTTAATTAGTCTAATCATTTTATAAATTTTGTTTGTTTGTTTGTTTTTATTTTTAAGGGTTTTTCGGCGCTTGCAACACATTTAGGTTATATCAGCGCCAGTAAAAAGAAAGAAAATGGGATAGTAAAAAGTTCTAGAATTACAATTAAAGCACCCAAGAGAAAGTAAGACATAGGGGAACTGGGAACAAATAGGGATCAGATGTAGATTCCAAGAGCATACCACCAATGTACTTAGTTTGAGATCACCTATAAGTCTCATCCGGACACAAGTACAAAATCCAACAGAGGAATACACTCAAATGCTTACATTATACATTAAAAATAACAAATATAATAATACATAACAGAGAGATGATTTACAAGGAAAAAAATATCTCCCAAAACAATAACTATGCATTTGACTGTTTCCCTCCCAGCCAGGACTTAGACGAGGGCCAGGAAAAAACCAAGTAATCTCATTCCAAGACAAAGACAGAAAGCATGTTGGATCACAGATATAAGGGAATAGAAGACACAGTATATACCTCCCTGCCCGCTATGGGAGGTCAGGATCCCCACCCAGAAATTTTTTCTTTTTCTCCATATTGCCAAATCAGGACAGTCCTAGCCTTATTGGGACAGATGTTCGCTATGTTAAAGGTCCAAATATTGTTCAAAAGCTTGAAACCAGCGGGTGGTAAAAATGAGAAAAGACGACTGTTGACAGTATATGGTGGGATAATAAAATATTTTAAAACCCCGACTCTACAGGCCTTAATGGCTCTGAAGGAACACAGAACCAAAAAAAACAACCACAGGTCAAGCCTAAAAAATAAAAGTTGAGCTTGAAAAAAATTCGTGTGATTTTTCATTTGTTCCCAATTCAGAATTGGAGTATGAGATAAAGCACTGTTTTTGGGCAATGAGTCAGATCTATAATCAGTGCTGATGGTGACAAAAAGTGAAAAAGTAGGAAAATGCTGGAACGATTGCCTTTAAGCCCCATTTCTACTGCACCAAACCCCACTTTTAGAGCAATTGAGATGATAGACTATCATTGATACTCTAGCTAACTTCTGGAGAGTGGGAAACTGCACCTGTGTGTTCCACCACACATCAACTCTCTCATTGCTAGCACATTTTAAAAGGAGGAAATTCCTCCTCTGGACTCCAAAATCACGGATTTCCGTGGATCCGAGGAAAACCATCAGCACTGTATGAACATTCGCAGGAGCATGAACGCTTAGCGTACCTTGTTTATTGGCTTCTTCTTCCTCCTCGTCTTCATCACTCGACTCGCTGACGTGAACACTGACTGTGTTGGATTGGGAGATAGTCCACTCAAAGTACACTCCAAATCCTATATCGTAGTAGTCTGTGGCAAACTCCCAGAACAGACACGTACCATCTTCATGGGTTGGAACTCTCACCTGGCAAGGAAAAGGACAGAAATGAATTAAAAAGAACATAGTGGGTCCTTTAAAAAATGACCAACTGCATCAATCTTGAACAGAACATTAAAAAATATAAACGATGATAAACGAAATCTAGATAATACCAGATGTAATGACCAACTGTATCAGTCTTGAACAGAACATTAAAAACTATAAACGATGATAAACGAAATCTAGATAATACCAGATGTAATGACCAACTGTATCAGTCTTGAACAGAACATTAAAAACTATAAACGATGATAAATGAAATCTAGATAATAACAGTTGTAAAACAAATGACCAACTGTATCAGTCTTGAAAAGAACATTCAAATGTATAAATGACGATAATTGAAAACTAGATAATTCCAGAGTCAAATCTGCTTGTATCTATTTTGCTTATTTGCTTATCTGAACCAACAACCGGTTGAGCTCTAATTCCCTGTGGCCACTGATCATGATGTGTGGATGAGTTTTGTTAGAGCGGATGGAGAATACTTTGTGATAGACCAGTATCAAACTCAAAGGGTTACAAGCAATTCTTATTGTCTCTTATATACTACACCTTATGGTTTTTGAGGAATATTTCTTTAGGACACCTTTCTGCACATTATTTATAATAATAATAATAATAATAATAATAATAATAATAATAATAATAATAATAATAATAATAATAATAATAATAATAATAATAATAATAATAATAATAATAACAACAATCAATTATTTTTTAAAGAACTTCAATTTTTTGTAGTGTGCTTAGCTGTCCTTTGTGATAAAAATTCACTACAACCTCTCCATCTAAAAATCTGTCTTCATCGCCATAATTCCAATATACACAGACCAATTTCAATAAAGACCTTTTCTTTTCATTATTTCAAACAAATCAGCACAACTGCTTAAATATGACCCACCACCATTATGTTGGAGTGAAGCAGATGTCAAAAAGGGAATTTATAGTGAAATCTGCAGTCATAGGACAAAGGATTTAACATCGGTCATTACAATTTATTGAGTCCTTCCTGTATTGGGAGCTATTTTTTAAATTATGCATAATTCACAGACTTAAGATAATTTAAATCAAAAGAATGCTCTGATGTTATCTCTGTATATTAAATTATTATATTACAGTGCAAATTTGAAATTCATCAACAGAAATTCATTCCATCTATCAAATACAAAAAAAAAACAAAACAACCTTGTATTAATATATTCTTATAACTTTAATCCTATTAGCCTTTTTTAACCATAAGACAAGATATGAAACCTTCTGCTTGTGATTGGGAAGGTCTGTTGATATTTAATCTTTTTTCAAAAACGGGAAATTCTAAATTATATCAAAAATTAATTGCTAATTAGCTTTTAAAATGATAATATTTATTTATCTGCTTTGGAAAATAAAGAAAGAGGTCAAAATATAATCAATGACTTTCAGAACCTGTATTGAAAATATTAAATAAATAAGTTATAGGTTTTAAAATACTAAGGAAAACAACATACCGAGTTTAAGAAATACAGGAAAACCATATATATATCAAGATACACTCTAAAGATACAAACAGTATGTAAAAACATAGCATGTTTACATCTACTTTAATTGCAATACACTAAACAAACTAAATGACAAAAGTACTATATACAGGAAATGAAAATAAATAGTGGCAAAAAAATTGCCTTTTCATTATTTTTTCCCCTTTTACACCGAGTATATTTCATACTTTATTAAGATTGCAAATCACAACTCTAAAGGGAATGAGATTGGTGGAAGAGTAGCGTCCCTTGATTGGACGTCACCCATAGTCTGTGACGTCACCGGCGGAAAAGTTATTAGAGAGAGAGAGAGAACGTCATGTTGGTTGTGCACATGCGTTTCTCGTCCTCGCGGATGCGAGGAAGAGAGACGCAAGCGCACAACCAACATGACGTTCTCTCTCTCTCTAATAACTTTTCCGCCGGTGACGTCACAGACTATGGGTGACGTCCAATCAAGGGACGCTACTCTTCCGCTAATCTCATTCCCTATATAAAGTTCTACTACAGATGGATGTAAACTTTGGGGATCTCCTTGCTATGAGGCAGCGGTTGATTTTGTTACTTGTATCTTTGCCGTAAATCTGTATTTTGATGCATTGGATTTATGTGTTTTGACTGATAGGTCCTTGTTCTAGAATGACATTCTAAAAGGGTGACCTTTTATTTTTTACACTCAGATTGCTCTAAATCTAAAGGGTTTTTGAAATGACATCAACAATATCGTTTATCAAAATATTGATATAAAATTTAAAAAAAAAAAATTGAGCTTTTTAATATAGCCCAATATCCACTAAATGTGCTCAAAGCGCTTTACAAGGGGTCCCTGATCAACAGCGACATTTAACATGTAGGATGGAACATTGTGCCTGTTTGGCGATATTACAATTTTTCGGACAAAGACAACGTTGTTAACGGCCAGGCACTCATTTTACACCTAAGTAGGGTGAGAGAATGTGCGTAAAGAGTCTTCTCCAAGGACTCAACTATGCGCCGAGCAGGGCTCAAACCCACGACCTTCCTATCCGAAAGCGAGTGTCATACCACTAGACCACATAGCCGCACATATAGGACTCAGATAATTAAATATACCTTGTATCGTTTTGTTTGGCAGTGTCAACTTTATTTCAGTCTTTCTTTTAACCCTCTCCCCTTCTTGGTTGTAGCTGATAAGAAAAAAATTCCTTCACTGCTATTCTACTTAACTCAGTCTAAAAACATTGTACGATCACAAAAAGTGCAATTGCTCTTATCCTATAGGATAATGACAATGGTACATTCTCACCAGGAGAACTAAATTTTGTAGAGCATTAAGTAGTCATAAGAGCCATGGAGCAAGTACTTTCTATCAGATCTAACAGAACCAGCTACCCAATCATTGCTGGGTGTGGATAGGATAGGGGTGTGTCTGTGTGTCAGAAAATAATATCAACTTCATCCAGGGTCAACCATGGCCGTCCCTTTGCGGTGAAGCAAGTGCTCTATCAGGACCCCCAAAGCATTAAGTGGCATAGCAATTATTCACCCTTTGTGGTGAAGCAAGTGCTCTATCAGGACCCCCCAAAGCATTAAGTGGCATAGCAATTATTCACCCTTTGTGGTGAAGCAAGTGCTCTATCAGGACCCCCAAAGCATTAAGTGGCATAGCAATTATTCACCCTTTGTTGTGAAGCAAGTGCTCTATCAGGACGCCCAAAGCATTAAGTGGCATAGCAATTATTCACCCTTTGTGGTGAGGCAAGTGCTCTATCAACTGAGCTATCAGGACGCCCAAAGCACTTATTGGCATAGCAATTATTCACCCTTTGTGGTGAGGCAAGTGCTCTATCAACTGAGCTATCAGGACCCCCAAAGCAGTATGTGACATAGCAATACTTGCTATAAAAAAAACAAATTAAAAAAAAAAAAAAAGCAATGATTTTAATATGCTCTATTTTTGTTGTCAAAAATCAACAAATAATAGCTTTAACATTTTCAAACCTCCCCCATCAAATTCCTTAGATACACTTACTGCAATCACACCTACATACTACTACTACTGCACCTACTACTTTGTTGCATTGGACAACCGAGAGCACAAGTTCAAGGGCATCGGGAACAAAGACAACACATTACACTTACTGTAACCGTCTCCCCAGAACCTATTTTTATTTTTGCTTGCTTTTTGAATTCGTCGATGTCTTTCCGAGTCCACATGGAGGCTGCAGCTAGAGGCACTGTGACACGCGTGGAAAGGTGTCAATCAATCAATCAATCAATGGCCATAACACAGTTGTGTTGCAGATGTAGTCGTCAAATTGTTTTCAGTGCCAGGATAGAGTTTTCAATTCAAATCCAGTCCAAAAGGTGACAGGCATCAATTGGTTGGAATTGAAGGGAAGTAGACAAAGCCGGTGCATGACGATGACGACGACGACGACAATGACATTGAGAGGGTGTCGGAGAAAGAAAGAGAGAGAGAGAGAGAGGGGCGTGGTGGTGGTGAGGGGGGGGGGAAAGGGCAGAAAAACAACACCAAATCATATTAACATTCATGGATGGGAAGACGAAACCATGTAAAGCATATCAGTCAAACAACACCCACCCTACACTAAGTCTACTCTCATTCTGGTGTGGAAAAAAAAGAAGAGAGAAATAGGCACAAAACAAACATCTCAACAAACAAAATATCTGATTTCTCTAATCTTTTTTATTTAGATGGAAGTCCTTGCGGTTTTTGGTTTTACCTACTTTTAATTTTTTTTAAAATGCTATATTCTACACTGTCATTTTACTATTTGTAGATGAATAGGGTTGTATTTACAAGAGAACGTATGTATATGCACGACTGGAAATTAAGGGAAAAAAAATGAAACTAAAAACGACTGGAAATTAAGAGAAGAAAACAACAAAAAAAAAAGACAAACAAAATGAGACTAAATACTAACAATTGGAAAAATTAAAGTAAAAACGTAAAAAGAAAACAATAAAAATAAAAAGAAAACCTCCCCCCCCACAAAAAAAAAAATCCCAAAAAAATAAAAACACGGAACCCCCCCCCCCCCAAAAAAAAAAAAAAAACAACAAAAAAACAAAACAACAATGAATACAAAAATATTTTAAAAACCCAAAAAATCCCAAGAACAACAAAGTAGTACAGCCCCGCCCCCCCCCCCCCCCCCCCCCCTAAAAAAAAAATGCAACACTTAGTTGAGAAGAAAAGAGATGTAAATCACAATTATTAATACAATTTACGTGTCTGAGATGGCTTTCCTTGTATCAAGTTATAGGAAATGTGACCCACTGACTCAATTCGTATACGTCATTGTGAACCAGATATAGAAAATAAGAGAATTGAAAGTTTCAAAACAAACGATCAAATTGCAAGTTTTCTACAAGTTACACAACTTAAGTCATTAACTAAACCCACGCCACGTGTTCTTTGATTATAAATCTAATAACTGTCAGCGTAAAAAAAACCATCGTGAAATATTACCGTTTTGACCCAGTAGGTAACAAACTCGGAAAATAAAAGCCCAGAACTGGAGTAGAAGTCAGTTGATGACATCATAGACTTATTTATAAATAAGAAAAATAAACAAAAACAAAACAAAATACAAACCAAAAGGTGATCAATCAAAAAGAAAACAGAAGAGTATAAATTAAGCAAAATAAACAAATAACATCAAATGATAGAAAACAAAGATTTGGAAATTTGGATGGAAAAAAAATAATTGTGACCCACCTCACCAAAATGATATTTTTATGTTAGAGTAAAACGAATACGAAAAATAAAGGAAATTTTACAGTTAAAATGGTGAGATATATGAATAACACAGGGGAAGAAAGGGCAGAGTAACTTTCTGATTTTAGAGGCGGCAGGGAACATGTATTTATATTTATATCTAAAACTATATTATTTTCAGAGGCATCGATGTTGGCTGTATCTTTAAATAGTGCAAATATTACAGCTTGAAGCTCGAAGGAATAAATAACAGAAGTTGAATTAAAAGTCCCATCAATGTTTGTTTATTCTCCTTCGCCAGCCATGCAATCCTCTCATCTCTTATTCGTTTTTAAGAGTTTCAATCATCCTGTTTTGTTGACAAAGGGTAAATCTGAAACGCCCATAATATTTGTCTTCATTAAGTAAATTGAAACTTACATTCAATCTGAATATTGTTTCTTTTTTTTTCAAACAGTGGAATTCTCTATTGTAAAATATTAAGTAAGAAAAAAATGTTTATTCATATCTTCGAATTTTGAATCGAATTATGAAAAAAATAATTTTTTGAAAAAATTAAAAATGAGACTCCCTATCTTTACCCTGCGCTCTTCATATATATTTATATATTTGTTTTTCACCCTTTAAATAAAACAAATTCATTCTCCCCACATCAACTCAATACATATCTCAGAGTTTTGTCTATAAATTCAATTTTTAGTATATAAATCACAATGATACAATTTGGTTCAGAGGCGAAGATGGGTCACAATTGAAGACAGAAAAATATGACGTGATGTAAGACAATGACGCGAAGTAATGGATTGAAAGAGAAAAAAACAAAAAAACAAACAAAAAAACCCCAAAAAAACAACAAAAACCCAAAGCATAAAATAATAACTAAACATTGAAGGGAAAATGATTGAGAACAAATAATGTGCAATTATTATTTTTTTAAAATTTTGGTGAATCGAGGGACAAGCAAAATAATAAGAAAAATTGAGGAAATGAGGAGAAAAAATGTATACTAGAAATAAAACTGAATAACTGGAACTAACATTTTCTTTTTTCAAAGTTATCAGAATAACAGTTAATGAATGGTCATACTCCTAATTAATCCAAAAAAATAAAATTGGATATGGACACTTGCTTGAACATAATATTTACTTCACATAATATCGTGCGTGCCAAAGACTATTGGATATTGAGTTTTGTTTGAACATAATATTTACTTCACATAATATCGGCACAAGTCAAACTAACACTATTCTAACATAAAATGTAAGTAAATAAAAAACAAGAATGAAAATAATCAGCTTCGAAAAAGAAACAAAATACCAAAGCCGACGAGATGTGTCAAATACTTTTTAAGTGGTGTGTTAATATTTACACTGTTCTCGTTATTGGGTGAAGAAGGGTTTTGAGCCCAAAACGTTCCGTGTTGGGTACTTATTATTTAATTCTTTTTTTTTTCAAAGCCGTAAAATTCATTTTTGTTCATACATTTTTTACAGTCCACTGCTTGTAGCAGCTTTGGTACCACATAACATATAGGAAAGACTGATCAGATGAAGACAAATCACTAGAAATGACCAAAAGCGGGAGTCACATCGCCATAGAATATTCTCAACACTAAACACTGATGATATGTGATATATCAAATAGAAGCTTTTTTTTCTTCTTCTTTTTTTTTTTCAGAACAGCCAGACTGCTCACCGTGGCAGTGGCCAGAGAGGCAATACGAATGACATTCTCTTTACAGTTACGCAAACCGTCTTTGAATGTCTTCAGGTCCTTTCTGGTCCACATAGAAGCCGGAATGGAGTTGGGCAAATGGGGGACGATTGTACCTGATGTGTAAGGAAATACACAATTTTTATTATATAAGAATGTATGAAGTTGTACCTGATGTGTTAGGAAATACACAATTTTTATTATATAAGAATGAATGAAGTTGTACCTGATGTGTAAGGAAATACACAATTTTTATTATATAAGAATGAAGGAAGTTGTACCTGATGTGTAAGGAAATACACAATTTTTATTATATAAGAATGAAGAAAGTTGTACCTGATGTGTAAGGAAATACACAATTTTTATTATAAGGAATGAATGAAGTTGTACCAGATGTGTAAGGAAATACACAATTATTATTATATAAGAATGAATGAAGTTGTACCTGATGTGTAAGGAAATACACAAATTTTATTATATAAGAATGAATGAAGTTGTACCTCATGTGTAAGGAAATACACAATTTTTATTATATAAGAATGAATGAAGGTGTACCTGGTGTGTAAGGAAATACACAATTTTTATTATATAAGAATGAATGAAGTTGTACCTGATGTGTAAGGAAATACACAATTTTTATTATATAAGAATGAAGGAAGTTGTACCTGGTGTGTAAGGAAATACACAATTTTTATTATATAAGAATGAATGAAGTTGTACCTGATGTGTAAGGAAATACACAATTTTTATTATATAAGAATGAAGGAAGTTGGCGTCATTTAATTCTCTGTTATTGGGTTTAGAATAGCAGTGGTGTGATTGGTTCTTTTAGTAAAATAATCAGTATTTCAAAATCACAGCTTGAATTCAAAGTAAGCCTTAATTCTCTCCTTACTGGCCATACATACCTATACAAAAATAGATTTATTTCACTCAAACACAAAATCTGTTAGTTCTTGCTATACATATGTTTTTTTTTTTGCTTAACGAGTTCTTTAACTATAGCAAACATTTTTGTTCAAATATTATGATGTACGAAAGAAACTAGAATGACAAAAATGTTGGCTGCATCCCAACAAATGTGACGATTTTCCTATGGGTGGTAAGGAGGGGGTTAAACGGAAACTTTGTGAAAAAGATGCTTGAGAGAAACAATAATCTGGTTTCAGGATCCATCTCATAAAACCTCAATGATTAGAAACCTCGAAGACCCGACCTTGTTTCAATGCAGTGGTCATAGCTCAATATTTGACAAAACATTTTCCAGATAGTCCCCTTAAAACTGGTATGTATTTGTGCACTTTTTCAAAGGTATCAATTCTCCCATACAGACAAACTGAACGGTAGTTTACTAGCAAGAAACATTTTGGATAAAATCTGTTGCTCTTATGATACATTATAGAAACGTTTTATGATCTTTCATAATCAAATCACATTTTTAACCAGTACAAGCAACGAATCAAAATATCCCTCACAAAATCTGAGATTTTAAAATTTATTAAAAATAAATCTATATTGAGTTAAAATTTAAACTGCTGTAGTTAAGATACTGTAATTTGAATTTGGAAATCCACTGGTGTAAATCTTTTTTTTTTTTTAATTCTAAATTTGGCCATATCTAAACCATCCAAATATCAGTAACTATATCAAAAGGTCATTTTTATAATACTTTATCACAAAAAAAGACATGTTTTTATTTTGAAGAACTGTGGTGGGATTTAGTTCAGTTTCACTGGGTTGAAAACTGAAAAGTTATCCAGTATCCTAATTTCTGGCACAAAGAGCACAGTAGGTACTGTTTATCCTTTTAAAATGCTTTAGAATTATTCTTCTCTAATCCACCAGGCCAAATGTCCCATTTCTTACAAATATGAAAATAATTTCATCAATTATCCTTCAAAGTTATGGTCAAAAATTCTAAAACTGGAGTAAACAATCTAAATTTTGCCAATCTGGGCACACCAATTAAATCCGTAAAAGGCAAGACAAGTGAGCCCTTCCTTACCTTCATCATCGGGTCCCAGCGGTACAGGGACTGTGTTGAGATCTCCTCCATCTCCATTGGCTGTAGGCACGTCCCCGTTTGGTGTTGTCGTCGATTCTGCCCCTTCTATCGTCTGAGATTGCTGTTGCTGTTGCCGCTGTTGTTGTTGAATCATCTGTTGTTGGTAAACTTGCTGCATGTACTGCTGAAAATGTTGGTCTTGGAGTTGCTTTATCAAATCATCTTGCTGAAGTGGATAAAAAAAGATAAATAAATAAATATAACAAAAAGAATACGCACATTTAAACAGCAGACCTCATAAGTTTCAAAGTTGACTTTAAAAAAATGATTTCTTCTTTAACTTAGCAGCGCCTAAGTTTTTGAATTATTTTTCATTTATGTCAACAGGAATCATCAAGGTTTTCCAATTGTAGAATGGATAGGGGTTAAGATAAAACAATATTGCCTGTACCCAGGATCAATACAGGGCAATCTCTTTGGATGTGAAACGAGTGCTCTACCAACTGAGCTATCCGTCCCTTATATTACCTTATATTCAGTAATCCTTTATCTAAATTATCTATATTTTTTTTTACATGCCAATTCTTGATTCCAATAAAAATAGCACCCCCCCCCCCCCCCAAAAACAAAACAAAACAAAAAAACCCACACAAAACACCCCTCCCCCAAAAAAATACAACCAAAAAAAAAAAACAAATCAAAAAAAAACAAAAAACAAAACACAACAAAATCAACCCCCCCCCCCCCCAAATAAAAAAAAAATTACAACTTCAAAGGTAAGTAAATAAACAAACTCTCAACCGAATGGAAATTACCATTTCCTTATTGTCGGGATATTGTTGCTCAGCGTACTGTCTGAACTGAAGGGTGGTCTGTTGGTTCAAAGCAGCTCTGATCTGTAGTCTGAAATGATAACAAAAACAGATTGAAAAGTTTTAAGAAAGGTTATCTAAAAAAAAAAAAAACTACAAAAAAAAACCCAAATAACCCTCCCTTGCCTTAAATTAAAAGAAAACAAAAAAAACAATAAAAAACAAAAAACAAAACAAAACAAAAAACAAAACAAAAACAAAATGAAAAAACCCCAACCAAAACCCCTCAAAAAATCCACAAACAATACCAGAAAATAAAAAACAAATAAAAATAATAATAACAATAACAATAATAACAAATCACTTGTATAGCGCGCAAATTCCATGAATTCATGCTCTAAGTAAAAAAAAAACCCAACAAAAAAAGAACCCTACCAACCTAATAAAAAATACATAAATTAAAGTTAACAAAAAAGTAACACCCCCCCCCCCCCCCCCCCAAAAAAAAAACCAATGAAAAAACAAAAAACAAAAAAACAAACCCAAGTGTCCCCAAAAAACAACAAAAAACCCCCAACAAAAAACCCCCAACAAAAAACGAACCCCCCCCCCCCCCCCCACCCCCCCCCCAAAAACAAAAAAAACAAAAAACAAAAAACAAACACAAAACAACAAAACAAAACAAAAAAAAAACCCCCAATCAAAATCAAAGAAACAAAAAAAACAAAAAAAAACAAAAACAAAAAAAACCAAACGAAAATAAAATTTTAAAAGAAAGTTCTTACTCTTGTGCATTCTGTTTCTCCTTTTCAGCCTCCTGGACTTTCTTGGCTTCCTCCTCTGCTTTCCTCTTCTCTTCCTCTTCCTCAGCTTTTCTCCTCTCCTCTTCCTCTTCTTTTCTGTTGTGAAAATCAAAACACACAAAATAATAATAAACGCGCTTAAACGTTCTCAAACACTTTCGAGGAACACGTAATAAAACAAACAAAAATCTCCGAAAAAAAAAAAAACAGAGGTACCAACAAAACAAAATAACCCCCCCCCCCCCCCCCCCCCAAATAGTTACAAAAATAATTACAGCCCCTTCCCCCTAAAAAAAATATAAACACCAAAATCAAAGACAAATAGAACAAACAGAACAAAACAATACAATATACCCCCCCCCCCAAATAAAAAAATCCCAAAAAACAAACAAATAAACAAACAGAGAAACAAAAATAAAACCAAAAAAAAAAAAAATAAAATGTTTATTTTCAGGTGCAGAAATGAATTGATTTGTATTTCGTCATCCCCCTCATTATTACTCCTTTCCTGTACTATATTTTGAAGGACCTAAAAAACAACAAGAACAACAACAACAACAAAACAATCCGGGTTAAAAATCATCTCATATTCTCTTTCCCAAGATGGTAAGATACAAAATGACAAGGAAATTTAACAGTGTTGTGTCTGTTGGGAAAAAAAAAATAGTTGTAATATCGTCTTACATGTCTCGTCTTACATATTAGGTGTAACTGTTACGTTACCTTTTAAAGCACTTAGGAGTGCGTTAAGTCGATATTGCGCTATTTATAGAGGATGTGCTTGGCTAGCTAAGAAGCTCACAACATTGCCACCCGGAAGTATAACGGACCAACACACACAAAGCTCTGCG